>NC_137812.1:55178612-55303612 GCF_963921795.1 Nannobrachium achirus
GTAAGAAGTTAGAATAAGAATAACTGCTGAATGAGTCTGTCACAAATCATGTATTGATGAGCAAAATCCTACATCGTCAAAGGAATGATTTGGTGTTTTTTGGTGGCGGCGACTTGAAAATACAAAGGGAATGTTAAACGAGCGTGACGATTGTCGATTTTAACGCAATATGTTTTAAATATAGAATCCTTTAAAGACAGACCAGCAAACTAAATACATTCTTAATCTTAAATGTGCCTAGGCTTTAGCTTAAGTTATTAACATTAAACTCAACTTTTTCTTCAGGCATTCAAAAATGTCATCATCACCTACCTGTCAGTGGGTCATAAGATCTATCCAGCTCCCGGGAGTCGGACAAACTCTGATCTCGACTTTTCTGTTTCATTTTCGGGCGAAATGCTTACCAGACCCTCGGCAAAAGAAAGAAGATCCGACCTTCCACTCTTTGGATCATCGGCAACTGCAGTTTTGCGCACACATAAACTTTAGGTCTATGTAGAAATAATGATCAGACTTAATTGAAACCAGACCAAAATCTCCGCTGGTCGTCTTTACCACACTGAAGTCTTCTTCCGCTGTTACAAACAGCATCCAGTTGTCCAATTAACATTCGCTCTTAATTACGTTGTCCTGTGGTCAATTGAATTCATCGCTTGCATTCAATAACGGGACGGCACGGCACATCTGGAGTTTTAGACGTAGTTTGCTGTGGTGTCACTAAATCTGGTGTTTTGTTGACTCCATCCAGACCAAGCTTAAAGAAATGAAGATGGAATCTTCAGTCAAATGAGCGCTGACTTAGAAACAGATAGAGATAGAGAGAGAGAGAGAGAGAGAGAGAAAGAGAGAAAGAGAGAGAGAGAGAGAGAGAGAGAGAGAGAGAGAGAGAGAGAGAGAGAGAGAGAGAGAGAGGGAGTCAGGGAGAGGGAGAGAGAGAGAGAGAGAGAGAGAGGGAGAGGGAGAGGGAGGGAGGGAGAGAGAGAGAGGGAGGGAGGGAGGGAGGGAGGGAGGGGGAGCAGTGATGGAAGTGATTGGAAGAAGACAGTGCATTAATGTTTTACTTTAAGTAAAAGTATGAATACTGCAATGTAGATTTAGGCTACTTAAAACATAGCCTACTTGAGTAAAAGTACAAAAGCATCGGTATCAAAATATACTTAAAGTACAAAAAAGTAAAAGTAGGCTACGTATTACTCGGTCATATTGTGCACAATGTCCCATTTCACAAGTTTAAATATTTTGAAAATAGCCATCTACAAGGCAAGCTCACAATGCATTACTTTGTTGCGTAGTGTCTTGTAATAATAATCAAAATCTACAAAGTAGGCTAACTAGTAATTGTAGTGGAGTAAAAAGTACAATATTTTGCTCTGAGATGTTGTGGGGTAGAAGTAAAAGTATTGAAAATTGTATACTGAAAGAATAAGAATACCTCAAAATTGTACTTAAGTACAGCACTTGACTTGAGTTGGCTTCAGTTACTTTACCCTTTACAATGGGAGGGACAGAGAGAGAGAGAGAGAGAGAGAGAGAGAGAGAGAGAGAGAGAGAGAGAGAGAGAGAGATATGTTGGTTGTGAGTGCAGTGGACGACAGTTTGACTGAGAAGAGTGTTTAAGAAAAGCAAAGACAAATGAAGGGAGGGAGGGGATCCAATTTAACAAGGTGACAACTGCAGAGCAGGCAGCGTGTGACCCCTCTCTCCTCCATATTCAACAGCAGTCTAAAATACTCATTCATCTCTCCCCCTCATCATCCATCAGTGCTGTCAAATACCGTAGATGTCAGAAGGATGGAGAAGAGAGAAAAAGAAGCAAGTGACATGTCTTCTTCTCTTGTGTGTGTGTGTGTGTGTGTGTGTGTGTGTGTGTGTGTGTGTGTGTGTGTGTGTGTGCGCGCGCACACGCGCGTCTCATCATTATATTACATAATATAAGGGATTCAAATGTAACCCAAAGGAATCTTGCTCAATATTTTATACGATATGAGGAGCAGCTTACTTCCAGCTGTTCTGTCAGCAGGGGGCGTCAGACAGGGGACATACAGCTGGACCCACTACTGTGAGCTGTCCTTAACAAGACCATTTTAATATGCATAAGCTACCAAAATGTATTTGTATGAAACTTAAACAGGAGCTCATGCTGGGCCATGGGATATTGTTCTAACCATTTTCTTTCCCATAATAATCTCTATGTTTTACATTTGGCAGAGGGAGGCTCTTTGAGAATGTGTGTGTGGAAGTCTGCTGACGACAGAGAAACAAACAAAACCAGGACTATGAGGTTCATAATGAACCTCTCCCTGTTCTTTGTCTCGTACAGCTACAGCAACAATAATGAGTGATAACTAGAAAGATGCAATTGGAAATGGCAAGTGTGGTTGCCGTGACTATATTCTGCAGCAAGTTAACTGTCATGTGAAGCTCAACCAATACACAGGCTAGCACCACAATTCAATGTTTTTCCTTCAATTTCCAATGGCATCTGATTCACAAAAAGGTTTATCTAGTGGTGAAAATAAAGTTTCCCCAGGACTACAGTGTGTTGCCCTGTCGGGCAACCACACTAACTATTGTTTTCAATTAATTATAGTGGAGTTAAAGTACAATATTTGCCTCTTGTGGACTTGAAGTAAAAGTGTAGAAAATTGGAATTACTCCAGTAAAGTAAAAGTAACTCAAAATGGTGCATTTATATTAGCCTGATAAATCAGTCCGCACATCACCACCCCCTGTTGGTGGGTGGTGTGTAGTGTGGACTGAACCCGGAGATATTTTATTTTATTTCAAGCTCGCCTAAAGAGCGGGCGAATTGAATGGGCCAATCAGGGCTGTAGACTTGAGGCACGTGGTAGGCTGGTCCGGTCCCAGCCCCCTCCCTTCGGAGCTGTTCTGCCCACGTGAGAGTCCGTAGTGGACTTTGATTGGTGCTCTTCTGCCCACGTGAGCCGCTAGTGGACTCTGATTGGTCCGTGAAAACTGTCATGGCGGAGTCAGACTCGACTCAAATTCTTTTAATAAACTATACAATAGTGCCGTTTCATTACGTTTTAATACCATTTTGCACTAACGTAAACATGCAGTCATATAATATGTTATGAGAAATAACGTATTTTTGCAATGTCACGCCACGTCGCCGTCGGCGACACACGGGGCAGTGTGTGGGTGTGTGTGTGTGTGTGTGGGTGTGTGTGACGTCAATAGGCTTTACCCCGCCCCCGCTGAAGTAGAATCTCCATCCCCAGGCTCAGACTCAATCCCAAAACGAAGTGTGTGATTGAGTCTGACGCTTGCAGTCAGGCTACATTTATATAGCGCCTTTATGCAAAGCGCTTTACAATGATTGTGCATTACATGCACCGATTCACACTCCGATGGTGGAGGAAACCATGCAAGGCACAAGCCTGCTCATCTGAAGAAATTAAGGGTTCAGCATCTTGCTCAAGGACACTTTGTCACCAACTCTGGGGGAGCCCGGGATCGAACTAGAAACCTTCCAGTTCCCAAGCATCCGCTCTACCTCAAAATGTTATTTAAGTACGGTACTTAGCCACTGCTAACTAACTGCTTGGCGGTTGAGCCTGACATCTTAAGGGGCCAGTTTTAGGCTCATCCTTGTTGTCTGTGTTCACTTCTTAAGGGTTAAAACTGTGTTAGGTATTTGAGTACAATCTCACACAGCTGATTCCACTATGACGTGATGCAACGTGTCAAATTAAAGATTTACCCCCAAAACTCAAATCTACACCTTTGTGCCGGGCAGTGATATCATGGTTAAGACCTCTCTGGAGAAACGTACAATAACCCCAACAATCAAAATCCTAACAGTATACTTCTCTCCTGTGCGTCAATGATGATGTCTCCCAATGATATACAGTAGGCTATACAACTAAGGGCTATGGACTGCCCTTGGTTCAAACAAACAAACAAACAAACAAACAAACATCTAGAACAGTATTACCACTAAATAACTAAAGCAGTACTCTTAGACGAAACCCTAGTGCAGATGACCGGCAACAGTACACATTATTATTTCATGCACTCAACTGTATCATGGTTGTACCATGCTGGGAGGGGGGAAATGACATCCTTATGCCAAACAAAGCTAAATAAAGCTTGTTGTGGATAAAGCGTCGGGTCGTTCTGGTGATAATGAGGTAAAGCTTGGCTGATAGACAGACAGACAGGCGAGAGATTATGATGTCACAAAGTGAAGGGCAGGGACGTGCTGGCCATTGGGAAAAGCGTGACAATTCCTGCATGGCCGGTTCATTCCCGGCCTGGACCAGGAAAATAATTAAAATAAAATGTCGGCCTTCGTTCCATTTTGGGGGCTGGGCGGCCAACAAAGTAAATCGTCACTGTCGGGCAGAAAACCTCGTATCTCCAAGTTTCAAATTTGTACATTTTTTTCGCAAAGCAAAGCCCTGCTTCATCATACAAGGCTGTCGCACAAAAAGCACACAACGCCTCGCGGTGCGAGGCGTTGTGTGCTTGTAGATCGGCTGTTTACACTAGTTTAAATCATTTCTAAATTGGTTTTGGACAAGGTTTCCACCCGACAATGACGAAATATAACTCATGTAGTTGGCCCACTGGCTTGTCACTTGTCATGATCTGAAATGGCAAATCTTTGAGTCGCAGCAGCACTATAGAGCGAGATCTCTCTATATAACGCGCGATGAGGGCCTCTACAACTCTTTTTCCCGTCTGAATCAGGGGCCCAGCACGTCCCTGGTGAAGGGAGTGATGAACGCACAAGAAAATGTCTCTCAGCAGCTGGATGAAGAGTGGGAGGAAGGAAAGGAAAGCCGAGGAAGCGAGGGAGGAAGCAGAGAGGCGGCGATGAAAGACGCAAACAGATGATGTGGGGGGGATAAAAAGATTTTCAAAGAGAGGGATTGGCAAATACAGTAGAGCCTGTGGAGAGAAAAGAGAATCAGCACAGTCAAATCCTCTGTGTTTGGGTGCATATTTCTTTAAATGTAAACTGAGGACTTAACTGTGCACAGACAGACAGTCAGAAAACAACTAGAACTACAGCACACTCTGTCGAGGTGCCAACTTGCTACTTGCGCACAAGTAGCCCATGTATGGCCTACACACGGCTACCTACCTACCTACCTACGCAGCCGAACGCTGTACTTGCGCGCTCTGCTGGCGCAAGTAATAATAGATCAAGGACAAAGAGACATATGGTCAGAGACAGAAACAGTGAGGCATTAAGAAGACTCCAGGGAAATGTTTGAAGACATTAGTATGCCTTTAGCTGTCTATGTTGACAGTGATCCCAGGGTTTTACTATCCCTTACGACTTGAAGGAGCTAGGGAATGACTGATAACCAATAATGAGCCACATACATCTGGTCACATACACAAACTAGAAGGTCGGTTTGCCTACCCAGGGCCTGCAAATTCTTGAATTAAGTCATAGCCGATGGAATATGAAAAATTAAAAACACAAACAAAAAAAAACACACCTTTCACACTTTTTGAATAATTGAAAGTGGCATTGAAAGTGACATTTAGCATTGAATTAGTAAGAAGAAAAAAACACTACAAATATTACTTTTGTTGAGCTATTTACATTGTTCTTGTATGATTGATTTATTTCATTCAGTTGCTGGGTGGGGGGGCAAAAAACAACTCTCTTAAAAAACAACTCTGCAATATAACCATATACAATACAAACTGTAATACCAAATACCAGACAATAGCTCGGTCTGTTTTTACACTACTGCCATCTCTTTGGCAGTAGTGAGAGAGAGAGAGAGAGAGAGAGAGAGAGAGAGAGACACAAAGTACGCAATCCTCCTTCCAGATTAATATTTGATGAGGAGGCTGATATACTTAAATGAAACATTATAAATACACAATGAGGGCTTGTTCCTTAAAACTCCTGGGCTTGGCTCTGTCAGTGCGCGCACGCACACACACACACACACACACACACACACACACAATATCTGTACTTGCCAATATCATTTCAGTAAAATCAGAGGGATGTCAAATAGAGTCATAATCGGATGACAGAAGACCTCTAATGTCTACACAGGCACGCACGCACACACACACACACACACACACACACACACACACACACACACACACACACACACACACACACACACACACACACACACACACACACACACACACACACACACACACACACACACACACACAGAAAGCATATGTATTTACAGTTTCTGTTCGCTGCTGATTTCCTGTGATTTTCTGAATGGTGTGTGCATGCGTGCGTGCGTGCGTGCATTCGTCCGGTTTCTTGTGGACAGTCACTAATGTCAATTAAATTAATTCATGTAAAGTGTTGATCAAATATTATTTTCTTGTTTTCTTGCTATGGTTATGTGTGTGTGTGTGTGTGTGTGTGTGTGTGTGTGTGTGTGTGTGTGTGTGTGTGTGTGTGTGTGTGTCAGAGGATATAGATATCATTAGGAGGGGAGGCTTGAGGACAAAGTTTATCAGAGATACTGGTTAATTACTTTTGCAAGAGAACGAGGGGCAAGGGAGGTGTGGGAGGAAGAGATTGAGGAAAGGCAAAATAATATTGAGAAACAGAGAGACAGAGAGGGTGACAGACAACCACTGCAATATAAGAATATGGTATTTATAATTAATTCTTCCTCCAGGAGGCAAAACACATGATCAACATCGCAAGTTGACAACATAACTGCAACAACGTACCGGTGTATGAGAAAACATGCTATAGTTTCTAATAGGCATCCCTGGATTTCTTCCTCTCCCCCTCTACAGATTCTGAAAATTCTTCCTTCCTCTCCACTAATACATCTGACCATCACTGACCCTCTCTCCACCAAGTCGTGTAGGAGAGAGGGCAACGACGGACACAGGAGTGCCAATTTCGAGCCGGCGTGGCCCGTTTCCATCAGCTTCTTGGTTATCTGAAGCTCTCAGAGCTGAGTGAACACGTCTCAGGGAAGCTTAAAGGAAGTGGCACAGAACTGGCCAATCAGATGACCTCTCCCACTTTGGTTCAGTCTGCCTTCTCCCTCTCATCAGGGGTGTCGCACCAAATTCTGGGCCCTGGGTACTTCGACTATTGAAAAATAGCAGATATACAAGCTTGCAGCAAGCTCGTAGATTGAATATTTCGAATCCTTCTAAGATTTTAGGAAAAACCTACTGTATGTTTCTATGTCAGTGGTGCTCAAATCTTTTCATGTGAAAGACGCCCAAAATGAAATTTATTTGGCAATGGAACCCCATCTCAAAATATTTAGTTCCAAGGAAAATCTAAAAGTAAAATGTGAGTTACAGATGTTCGCTTAAAAAATACATATATTAAAAGATTTGCACACATTTTCATGACTTTAAAAAAATAGCAGATCTACAAGCTCGCAGCGCATCACTCGGTGCCGCGCTGTGAGCTTGTATATCTGCTATTTTTCAATAGCTAAAGTATAAAATAATTAAGGCCCCTCCACCTTGGGCCCTAGTAACTAGTAACGCCCCTGCTCTCATAATGCTAATATTCAGTCCTCTGCCTCGGTCCACGGTTCACCCATCCTACTCTGCTGAAGCTTTCATCACTTACTTTGATAAGATGGCTGATGGTTGAAGCTCAAAGAGGCACTCCAAACTGGCCAGGCTGCCTCCCACTCCTCAGTCCTCATCCTTCTAATAGTGGAAAGACACTAAAGCAAGGTCATAGTAAGGGTTTGGAAGTTGGTGTGCTGTGTGTGTGTGTGGGGATGGGGGAGAGGGTGTTGGGGCAGCATTCAAATTATAATCCTTTTTCTTTTTTTTAAAGATTTGTTTTTGGGCTTTTTGCCTTTATTGGATAGGACAGTAGACTGACAGGAAATGGGGTAGAGACAGGGAGTGACATGCGGCAAAGGTCGCTCGGATCGGGAATCGAACCGGCGACGCCGACAGGCATTGATGCCGAAATGGTATGCGCCTGCCCACTAGGCCACCAGGCGCCCCTATAATCCTTTTTTATTGTAGATTATTTATTGCATTTCTGGAATATTTCAAGAATATGAGAAGCGACTTGAAGAACACAAAAGATGTTCAATACAATCACAGCCACACAGTTTATAGCCTATTGTAATCAAATGCATTGTGAGGATTGGATTATTTACCGGTAATCTAAGGATTCTGGTCTTCCGGTTGCTGACCACTTCCAATTCCACACTAGCGTGTCTGTTCCTCCCTTCCTTACAAAACCCTGGCCATCACTTCAAGCACCCTAGACTCTACTCCACCCTGGCTCCCAACTGTGAAAGGACCATAATGAAGATAATGAAAAATATTTGAACGTATATAGCTCCTCCAACTCAGACTCTGCATACATTCATATTTCACAAGTACAGACTAGCAAATACAGAAAGTCCTGGGACATGAAGATTACTTATTCTGTTCAAACACAACTTCAACATCCCTGAATTATTACTCACTCCAGTCTGCAAATGGAGTCTACTGTAAGACAAACACCTCAGACTGCCTCCGGCTCTGTCACATATCTCACATAAGCTTTTTACAATTAATTTGACTATGTTGACACAAGACTGTGTGTGTGTGTGTGTGTGTGCGTGCGTGCGTGTGTGTAGACTGTCAAGTGTTGCTGTGTGGGTTGCGTTGACAAAAAAACTAAATTTAAACTCCGCTTTCAGACAGAGAAGCGAGGCTCATCTGACAGATAAGACAGCATCAGGCCAGAGGAAGAAAAAAAACACCCCACACAAATCTCCATCAGTACAACCCAGCTCTGTCAGAGGCTTTGTTTTGATCTCTTTCCATAGATCTTTTTTGTGTACTTGTTACCATGAAGCTGCGTTGCCGTGAGATGCAGGCATCTCAACATGGACACACTGATGAATCAGCACCATGGACAGATCACTTGGAGACTGGAGACGTTTCTGTGCAGCTACGGGGCAGAATGCAGCACTCTTTAGCACAGGGGTCTTCAACGTTTTCAGGCCAATGACCCCTTAGCTGAGAGAGAGATGAAGCAGGGACCCCCAGATTCCATATAGTTTCATCGTTTGACAACACAATCATCAGTGTATTTTGGATTCATGTCAGTTTGTGTTATCAGATATGTAACCACTTAACCATCAATACTTAATAAACTTGACCTTTCACTCTGTACTTAGTGTGCTCTTTTTTACACCCTCTACACCAAACCTCTTTGCCGAAAATAGACGATCTACAAGCTCGTAGATCTGCTATTTTTGGCTAAAGTTCTCAGAATATGGACACTAGGGTTCAAGTGGTTAATATAAAAAAAGATGAAAAAAAGTTTCTATCACTCAAGGATTTGGAGGACCCCCTAGGGGTCCCGGAACCCCTGTTGAAGACCCTTGCTTTAGCATATCTGGAACATATCCTTCCAAGTTCGAGACAGACGTGAAGTTGAGGTCACGACACGATCATGCTCTGCAGCTCTAGCTGATTCTAATCTCACACACACAGCTGATCAGTGCGTTTCAGTCAGTGGTTTTGCCCTCTGAATGTACTCTCACCCAGCAATGATTGTAAACAAGAAAACTGATGGCTATAATGCAATTCTGCTCTACCATGCCCAGTTACTGAATGCCACGCTCAGCTGAGAGTAACATTGTTCATATTGTTTTATATAGACCCGACCTCTACGAACAGTTGCACTCTCCTCTTCCAATGAATGGGTTCCTGGCGGTGGACCAGATGACACTGTGGGGCCTTTTCCACCGGCAAAGAACCGGTTCTGGTTCTTTCTCCCGCCTATGGGATGAACCAGAGGTGAGCTTTTCCACCGAGAACCAGAGTTGGTTCTGAACCGTAAAAGTTGGTTCGGAACGGGAACCACAAAATCCTTGGTTTTTGTGGTTCCAGAGCCAAATCCTTGGCTCTGGTTCAATCTGGTGGAAACGCAAGCCGGTTTGCAAGAACGAACCAAGGTTCCCAAGAAAGTTGAACCGGCACTGGTTCTGGAACCGGTTCTTTGCCGGCGGAAAAGGCCCCAGTGTGTACTCAGCTTTCATGGTCTCATGATGCTGGTGAGAGGAGTGGTTGTGCCAGGTGATGTGATCATTGTTTATGCCAGAAATTGCCCGTCGCATCACCTGTAGCCTGATAGGCTCTGCAGGGGCAGGAGTGTTAAGAAGCTACTGTACACTTGTGAATATGTACTGTGGACTAAGGTTCAAGCTGCCAAGATAAACATATGGTAGGGAGGCAGTACAGATGATTTCCATGTGAGTTTATTAACACTGTAAAGGATCCTTGCTGTCGAGTGCCATTCCATTCTTGTGAATAGGATAAGCATGAACTCACAAGGGATGCTGTCAGTATCTTTTTACCTCAAGCTCCCGCTCACATTTAAATACGTCCATTTTTGATGAGCTAACCTACACCTGTCGACACCTACACCTGTCAACACCAAAAGCTCGAGTCTTGGTTCTCCTTTCTAGTTTTGAGAGTAAATGTCCTTGGGTTGGATTTCATATTTATTGTATCAGACTTTCCACAGCTAAGCAAAAACTGTATGTCCACTGTGTGAAGCGCAAACATTCTATTCGGTCAGCATTGCAGCTTAATGAAGGCATAGCCCATAGAAAAGGCTATGCTTGGGTTCAGTTCAGTAGTAGGAAACTTTTATTTAAAAAACAAACACACATAAATAATAAAACCTACATAGAGTAGTTAGAGAACAGAGGAGGGGGAAAAGCAACAACAGCCCTACACTTAAAACTGAAATAATTGCATAATTCATTATCAACTTCCACTTCGTCACAAAATCAAAAATAAAATAAAACCTGGGTAAGCAACAGCCAAGGCAAGGTCTAGGAGTGTTTACATGCCTCCATAATCAGTATATTTTCATTTTGACCTGACCTCTATTCAAAGAGTGACTGAGAAGGGAACATTCAGTTACATACATACTCACTTGACAGCTGTCAGATACAACCAGTCTTCCACTACTAACCATTGAGCAGCTCCACTGGAGCAGAGCTACTGAGAGTGATGCGACACTCCCATAGACTTCCCTTGTGAAAGCAGAATAATCATAATATTCAGGGACGTGCAGAGAACGTTAGAGAGGCAGGGGCTGACATTCCTAAAAGGGCCTTTTGGTGGAGATATAGAAAATAGCAGACCTCCAAGCTCACAACGCGTCGGCTATTTTCGGTACTTGATACCACACTGAACTAAGCATCAAGTCAATACTGGAGATGTGGCGTAACGGCATGGATTTCTACACAGAGAGGGCAATTCTTTCAACATAAGATGCTGCATTCAAGTTCAGGAGAGTTTGGACAAGGCAATTCTCTTGAATACTGCCTTCAGGTATGGCATGGAACGATGGCATTAGCGTTTCTTTCACCATAGTGAAAACTGCATTCATGGTCTGGAGAGGGCACTTTTTTACAGACGGGTAAAAGGACAAGCCCCCTTTGATGTCTATGTGTGCACGTGCCTGATGATATTTATCGAACAAAACAAGAACAATGCAGAAGTAACGCTTGCCTTCTATCGATCAATAGTTCGAAACACTACTCGTGTATACTTACCAAACAATCAATCAATGGATGTTGATGAAGTATACATGAACCATATGAGTTGCGTTTTGCCATGATAAAAAAAGTGTCATAATAACTCTCTCTTTCAACAGGTCTGCAGACTCTCTGCACTGGAGCAATAGAGACAAATGCCATCTGTTAACCACATCAACTCTATTGTCCCAATTCTAGGGCAAACAAAAATAGCTGATCTACCAGCTAAGGCTAGGGCTCCACCAAAAAGACAGCTTCGTGCCGGCGTAAAAGAATTGGGGCGAATTTGAGCGTCCGATGTCGACGTCGGCAGTGGACCATCCTTCATTAATTAAAACGGGAGCGTTCCCAGGGTTGACGTGACGCTCGACGCGTCTGTTGGAGCCAGGGGGTAACAAGTGGCACCGTGACGCGTTGTGAGGTGGGTTGTTTCTCATTCACTTTGTCCACTCAGATTAGCTTACCACTTTAACACCTAGGCCAGTGGTTTAAGCTTTTTGTGTGCCCAAAGGAAAAATTATGGGAAAAATCTCAATCTCAAGGCACAGCTTTATTCAAAGCAGAAATAGAGCTCCATCGTGAAAGCATTGCTCGGCGTTGGGAGCTTGTAGATCTTCTACTGTATTCTTGCCATTTTATGAAAATGTGTGAAACTGAAAACTAAAACTAAAATCTGTATTGCCAATGCCCTATGACATGCACAAATTAAGAATTAGTCTCTACTGGGGAATAAGTGTACAAAACGAAACATTCATAACTTTGTTTATAGTTGTATATATTGTAAAGATAATAACGTGCGGTTGTCACAAAATCGCAAGGCACACCATTTGATTTGGGAACAACTGCTCTAGGCTACGGCTGCATCCAATTCGCTTCCAGTGAAAATGTATGTAACTGACCAGAGTCAATGTTCTCTCTAGAGCCAAGCCAGTAATATGATCGCTCACATTCAATAGAATAGAAACGGGGAAATGTTGATTTAACGGTCTTCCATCAACCTGCCCTTTTAACCCAAGCAATCACTTAAAACAATCGTATCAAAGTATTACTATAATGGGTTAAACACATACTGCATTGTGTAATGTACATCAAGTGGGTTATTAAACAGGGCTTTGTTCAAAAACACAAAGGCCGTGCAATAATAAGCATTAACACTAGGTAACATTTTACACTGGTCTCATTCTAGTTCATCAACCTTTGTGTTTGACTTGCATAAACTATAACTAGTACTTAGTAAACCTGTGTTAATATTTAAGGAAACTCTTACCCATTAGTTTTGTCCACCACTCTCAATGGAAATTGTTTTTTCCACATTGTCCTACAAAGCTAAACTTGATTTGTAGTGTTTTAAATAAAGTTTGATTTCACATCAACAAAAATTAGACCCATAAATGCTTCTTACGATACCAACACAGATGAGAGATTAGATCAAATTAACATAATCTCTTTTGGTTTTCCTGCTTTTGACTTCATGAGGCAGCATAGAGTACATTAATATATTGGTTGATACACTGGAATCAGGCCAGTTTAAAGTGTTATAGAAAGGTTTGTTAAATTCACACCATTTCAGATGATCCAATAGCCGTCATACTTCAACCAACAAACGTAAAATACAAAAACACTGGTGGATTTATTGTCAGAAATGAAAGTTATCAGTCCGCATTCGTACACTGCCAAAAAAAGGGGAATATCTTTGATTTGAACTTTACAGCTGTACATTTGAGAATGGATGTGGTGCCGGAGATGGTCCTTGGATGGATGTCCTCTGTAGGCACTGTGAGCGCCAATCCAATCAAACACCTTCAATGGAGGGTGCCTAATGATAACCCCGGACTAACACAACTACACTTGGAACGCAGGCATTTAGCCCTCATCCAGAGCGACGCAGAGTGTATACTGTATTTAGCACACAACAGAGTTGCTGGGATTTAACCTGTTATGTCTTAGGTAAGGGCATTTCAATTCTACCATGTAGCCATACTAGCTTCATACTGTACATCAGCCTAGTTTCCTGTGTGCTGGTGAATACTGTCATAACAGGGGTTTGAGATTGCAGTGTGTGTGAGGGCTTATCAATACCAGTGGCAGGGTGGGACTCAAGAGGATCCGAGTGGGACTTGACACTGTGTGTACACTCTACAGTATGACAGCAATGTCGGTTACCTTTTTTTTTCCTGATTCCATAGTAACCCAGCTGTGTGTGTGTGTGTGTGTGTGTGTGTGTGTGTGTGTGTGTGTGTGTGTGTGTGTGTGTGTGTGTGTGTGTGTGTGTGTCTAGTTCAAGAGATGGTGGAGAACTCTTTGAGAAGTACATCCTGGCTGAGTGTGTTGAGAGAAACATTTTTTCTCACATTCAGACTGATGGAGCGTACCTGGACAGACAGAGAGAAAGAGGAAAGGAGACAGACAGAGAAAGACGACAGGAGACAAACAGAACAGAGAAGACAGAGAGGAGCACATGGATAAAGAAAGCAAGTTAAATTCGATTCTTACTTTTAACATGCACACACAATATCCCACATAGACATGGCTATAATCAAACCATGCACTGCTCTCTCTCTCACCAGCTCCTTGAAGAAGGCAGACTCTTTGGGCTGCTCAGAGTAGCGCTCAAACTGGTCCAACCCATCCTGCAGCTTCAGGGTCAATGTGTCATAGTTGGACCGTACCACCTCCAAGACCTGGAGAGGGAAAACATTTACACCACTTACAAAGTGCTTTAATGGAAAAACAGAGACCGACACAAATGTAACCTGTAGGAAAAGCATGTGAGGTTAAAGTCTGAGATAAAGATTTAAACAAGTGGATCAAAATAAGCTCAACATTCCTAAAAATAAAATACTAGAACCGTCTGAACCGACTAAAGTACCAGTATTGCATCATGCATAGACAAATCTGTGAAAGTGTTTTCAGAAATGACAGAAGAGATGATACTAAACATGCAAGCCATTGCTTCTTAATCCATAATGCAATAGAAGTGGTTATTCCTTTGGAAATGCACTCCTTCAATATTCATCCCAAGTCAAATATTAATTCATGTTAAATACTTAACTAACACATGTTTATTCATGAGACATCTCGTCTTTGCTTTGTGAAGAAAGGCATATGGTCCAGACTGAATCCTATATTTCATGTTTAAATCAAACGTGATGCATGCTATTTTTGGCATGGAACGGTGTCGTGTGATCAAGTATAAATTAAGAATCAGACTCACTTTAATGTCTGCAGCATAACACAGAGCTACAAATACATGCACCATTGTACCAAGCCATATTCTAACCTGCTGTTACCTGAACAATCAAGAAATAAACACCCTAACAGAACTTGAAGTGTGGTGTTAGCGCAACATACTGCAATTCTTTTTTACACTGCTGGATATAATGTATGTAACCAAATACCCAAGACCATATGGCATCTTCATACTTTTTAACTCATTGAATGCCAGGCCCGAGTTTCCCCGAGTTATTTCAGTACCCCCAGACTGCCACAGCCTGAGTTTCCTGAGTTTGAAGCCATTTTGAAAAAATAAAATAAAAGTTTATTTATTTATAAAAAAAAAAAAAAAAAATGTATTAGGCATGATAGCAATCGCGAAATTGCATGTTTAGCCCCATAACAAACACATCTTTCAAAATGGCAGCCATGTTTGTTTGTTTTGTTTGACTTTGAAGGCTTCTATCTCATGAATGCCTGAACGGATTTCCTAGCGGATTTTTTTGTTTGAAAGCTGTGAAAAAGTACTACACATATGGTGCATGATCTAGGCATGGGCGTGCACGATCCGATCCGTGCACTAGAAATTTAGGAACGTGGCATCCTGGTACTTGGCGGCCATCTTGAAAAGGCAATGAATGAGTTAAATTGTATTTATTGTTTTGTTTTATTTTTATTTTATTTTTGTTTCATTTGTTGTCCAGTCCATTTGTATGTCTGCTTCTTGTGTTTATTTTTGAGCGGTGGTCACACCGTCTCCATAGCGTGGCCGTGTGTGTAGGTATGTATGTTTGTTTGTATGTGGGTCTGTATGTAGCCTCAAGCCTGTGGTGTAGTACCTTTTCTGACCACACATGTTAAGGGAGGGGCGCTGTTGTTCAGGCCAGGCCAGAACAGGCAAGGCACACTCACACACGCACGCACGCACGCACACACACACACACACACACACACACACACGCGCGCGCGCGCGCACACAGACTCCACCGCTCAGTTCACACGGGTGTGATTTTTTTCATATCCTACTTCTGTGTGTAAAATGTTTAAACCAATAAACCTTGAGTCATAAAATGAAGAAATAAACACCCAATAAGACAAACTGGTGGAGACCAGTTATGAAACTCATATTGATCTGCTGAATTGAGACTTTAGCGTATGACATTTAAAAAACCAATGAACTTTATTCCTTTAACCAAACTAAACGTTGTTGCTACCAATTGTGCTCATAGGACAGAGAGAGAACAGATATGACTCCTGTGTTCGTAGACTGTTGGATTCTTCAGTGGTTTGTTTCTGTTTGTGACAATACACAGTCCATTAACTTTAACCGCAAAGACGCAGCAAGACACTAATGATTGCTAGGATCCTTCATTTTGTCTGTTTGAATACAAAACAACAAAAAGAGTCTGCGCGCTCGCGCGCGTGTGTGTGTGTGTGATCTAGAATTCAACACAAGGTTAATGTCAAAGGAGTGAGGAAGCGTACTGTATGGCATATGCAATAATGTACCTTGAAGAGTCAATTTGAAGACTCTCTGAACTTTTATTTTTGCTCCATGATGTGTTCACAATTAATCATGATTAGTATTAATGTGAATCTGAATGGTTTTAATGCACTTTGTGTGCATAATACATCATACATCACATGAATATACAAAACTATGCAACCCTGATATTTATTAGTGCACGCAGTGTACACAGTGTGTTTAGGGTCAGGGGTGGGGGCGAGCAGAGAGGAAAAGCAGAGGTAATTATGCAGTGATTCTCCTGGCAGTTCTCCTTTCATCAATGAAAGACCTGGAGAGCTCATATTGTACACAGCACACCCTACAAGGCATGGCGTGAGAGCAGACAAACACTTTGTCATGCTTCCCTGAGAAGCAATATAAACACACACATGCATACAGGTGCACAATATTACTGTATAATTGCTATACACTCTCATAAGTTGTTTGGCCTAAAGGGTCTGACACCCTAGGCTTATTTTGTAGTTTGTTTGCTATTAAGTGACGCATGAAAAGTATGTTAGATTTAGCCGGTGTGCCAATGCACAAGCATAGACCGTAGTCAACTGCATTGTCAATGCTTGCACATTGGCATACCTAAATCTACCTAAATTGCAGTAGATGCAGCTGCGTACATCACGGTGTACTATAAGGTCACCCTTGTCCAGTCTGTCCAGTCTGCCATGTTTTGACCTGATCAGCAGTTTTTAACCTGAACCAGAAAACAAACTACAAAATCAACCTAGGGTTTTCAAGGCCCTTTAAGCTATTACTATGAATATCTTGGCAGTGAATACAGACACTCACATTGCAGCCACATGTACACAAACACAGCATGGGACATAATACGTGCATGAACCAACCACTTTGTCATGCTTCATCGGAACCATCCATAAGTCCACATGTGTAAATTACATAGACACATACACTATCTCTTCATTTAAAACCACACCTACAGTATCAGGTCTAACTGAAACACATTTTGCCCCCCCCCCCAAAGTGCCGGCACCGTTGAACATCCAATGCCGAGTTTTCATCTTAACACAAACATAAAGCTGAACAACAGCAGCCGCTGAGGAACGGGGGTAAACATTTCTCTTCCATTTGCGCTCTGATAAATCTCCGCTCAGCTTAAAGTGCAGTTGTTTTTTTTATTTCAATCTCTGATGGTGCGCTGATGAAATATTCATAGCTTTCTCACTCTCCCTCCACTCCATTCTCATTCCCTGTCCCATCGTCTCCCCCATCCCTCACTCCTCCATGTGGAAATACAATGAGCCAGGGTGTAATGGTAAATATCCACTAATGTGTGTTTAAGTCGCTCGCCCAGGGAGAAACAGAGTGGAAAAGAGAGAGAAAGGAGGAAACCGAGAGATGCAAGAGAGGGGGGCGAGAAACAAACAAATCGGCACACGGAATGACAAAGCCAGAGAGACAGGCACGCAGCAATAGCCTCGGTGTTAGTTTAACTCTGAGAGTGGGAAAATGGACCCACGTTCACTGTGTAGAAAAGCGACAAGAAAAAGACAAGGCATAAAGCAGGAAGAGAGAGGGGGAATGGGGAGGGGGTGGATGGAACTCTGTGGAATGAATGTTGTCAAATACAACATCGAAATACACACACTGGTGGAACTGGGACACTTTCCTGCATGGGAGGACAGACAGGATTGAATGGATCATATCTGTCAATGTAGGCAGCTCATCACAGAGAACACACACACACACACACACACACACACACACACACACACACACACACACACACACACACACACACACACACACACACACACACACACACAGATGTGTGTCTATGCATGGGTGTATAAGTGTGTTCTTTGCATGCATGTGTGTGCGTGTTAACTCATTTTGCTGTGTGTGTCTGGGTGCCATCAATCTTGTGGTGCCGCTGTAGGAGGGATGGAGGGATGAGTGGAGGAGGGAGAGCTGGATCTCAAATGACAGAGGGAAGGCAACGCAGCGTTTCACAGCTCATTACAAAAAGAAGGGGGGGAAAAGCAGAGTAGAGAAAGAGAGGGATTGGATGAGAGTCAACCCATCTTCTGGAATGTTGTTCCGACACCCTGCTCGAGTCTCATCTGTTCCCCAGGGCTCTCATTTTGTTTCCAAATGGTGACGGCAAGTGTTAGGTATTGGTCTACGGGTGAGATTATTACTCACAGAATCGAATATTCGATCATCACAAAACTAGTTGACAAATGAAACATTGGTAAAATATTAGAGGCAGAAATTGTGAAAATACCAGATCGACATGCTCACAACACCTTGCGTTGCGAGGTGTAGTGCTCATTAGTGTGGGGGGGTCCCCAGTTAAACAATGATTAATTTGGGGGTCTGAAAAGGTTGAGAACTAGCCTAGTTCCAGACCCTGAATCGCTAACCACACCCCTTGGCGATTCAGGGGGGTCAGCGTTGTGAATCAGCGTCTTGTGATCAGCGTGGGTGGGGATTTCCAAGAACTCATGTGCAATTCGCCGCCGGCGGACAGGACCGCACACATCGCGTCGCGGTAAAATGCGATCGTATCGATCTCGCTATGAAACAGCAGCAGACATGTTATATTTGATTACTAATTCGTTGTGCTCCTATTCCTGCTGTTTCTTTGGTTAGCAAGTAGCACTAGCAAGCAACAGGCTAGCCACTAGCCAGCCACACATAACAACACTGCGTCATCTGCTTTGCTACTGTTGTGTTGGTCAGACGGTGAACCAATCGCAGAAGACTGCCTCTTTGGCAACGCCCATCCCAGAAATCGCCCTGGGTGGTAGTAACTTCAGACTGAATAATGAAGTGAAACGAAATGTCAATTCAGGCTGAGTGTCAGGCTAGTTGAGAACCACTGATGTAAAAGATTCTTGTCTTGGTTCAATATGAAATTAAGTTTTGTTTTTGACCTTTGGGTAAACATACTGTGTAAAGCAATTTTAAGATGCTGTTTGGATTCAGATTTACTGTACTGTATAACAGCTCCGGCATAATCCGTTTCATCAGCAATGGCAAGATCTTGCATTTCACAAAAACAAAGCATATCCAGCATACCTAGGCTTTCATCTGGTGATGAAAGTGAATGCTACAGATGAGGGGCTGAACACATCAGAGCTTAGCACAATGAGAGTACAGATACAGTTTTCTAGGGCCTCGTGGGAATAAAACTGAAAAAACAATGTCAAAATATAATAATTGACGGGGCGCCCGCTGGCCTAGTGGTCAAGGCGCATACCATACTAGGCTATGATGCCTGCTGGCGTCGCCGGTTCGATTCCCGATCGGGATGACCTTTGCCGCATGTCATTCCCCATCTCAAAAGGCATAAAAAGCCCCAAAAAACAAATCTTTAAAAATATAATAATTGACTACTGAAATGTAATATAATCAGTATATGGAGTCTGGAGGGACTGGCAGAGATCTTTATCTGGCAACTTGACAGAGGACACGTACAAAGCATTTATTCTATTACAACTTTTTGCAGTCGTTTGCTAAAATGGTGCCTTCACTTTTATCCTTCAAATATCACCTACAGTACATAATTTCTAGCAAAAATAGTCAAAGTTAATGTTTTAAAAGTTCTTGTTTACACATTCACCTTGGAGCTTGACATCCACATGACACATGCACACCTAGAAAGTGGTGCATTATGATTAATTGAGAGATGAGAGACTGACATGGAGAGGAAACTGGAAAGCATGCAAATACGTTTATTAAGTAATCTCACGCAGACTGAACGTTAATAGGTCGGCTACCTGAGTTACTTACTTTATAACATGCAATTTAAGAATAAGGTTGCTCTCTATTTTCCCCATGTCATCAATCTATTAGACATGAGACATAGCTGGAAGCCCTTGTTATAATGCCGTTGACAGAAAAGATGTCTGAGGTTTTGTTGAACCGCAGCGCCGCACAAGCACACACATTCCACTGTACTGTGGATTAAAGCTAAAACATGAGAAGCAACTCACTTTCAATACAATAGCTCCAATATTTATTTTAGACGACAAAGCAGCAGACATTATGTCTGCTGCTTTGTCGTCTAAAATAAATATTGGAGCTATTGAAAGTGAGTTGCGAGCCATTGTTTTGCTTCTTAGTAATACTGTTCTGGCAGTTTCAGCTCAGCACCAAACAATGGAGGATGTGCGTTATTTCTTCTTTTGAATTAAAGCTAAAACATCACACCTGAATGCTGTCTTAAACCTGTCACAAACCCTGACAATGAGATCCAAACATGCAGTGAGTGACACAGCTAAGCCCAACTATGTCACACCCACTCAACAACACTGTAAAACTGAAGCAAACTGGAATATAAACTTTAATATTCCCGAAAGTAAACTTCACATCCCTGGAGAGTAGCAATTTGCATTATATGGGCCGTTATATATTTCCATTCCATTTATTATTTTAGGCAGTGAAACTTAAGTTCAGTTAAATTAACGATGGTAGAGCTCTAATAGCTCATAAAGTAGGAGTAGACTACTAAAAATTACAACTTCTAATAAACTTGATTTGGTCTAAGTGCAGACTACTAACAGCCAATAGAAGTGGTATCTATATGGACCTGATGGCACAGTGTTGACGTCACCACGCTGCCTCTTCTCTTTTGTTGTGAATAAATCCAGGAGATAAAGGCAGAGGGGTAAATGAGGAGTATAATGACAGAATCCATCATTCTCTTATCAGCTAACCAAACGCGCGCACACACACACACACACACGTGCACATAGCAGTGTGTTTTCTGTTGTGTGTGTTATTTGATGTGGATGAAAGTCATTTAAAGCGGCGCTCAGCAGGCATGCGTATGAAGTTTCGGCGTGCCTCTGAACGCATACGTGTGAGGATGGATTAAGAAGCTGCGTTTCAGAAGCACGGCAACAAAGTTACAAAGCACCTAGAAATGCTCACCCAAAGTCTATGATTACAGTCATTTGATTCTTGTCTATTTTCTAAGCTAGGATTGAATCTCCCACTGGAGCGTTCTGTACTTGGATTCCTCTCAGATTTCCTACCACAGTCTTCATAGAAATAAATACTAAGGGGTGTGGACCACTCATTTCACTTGTGGAATAAAAATCACACCCGTGTGAACTGAGCGGTGGTTTACCCACCAACCCCCCCCCCCCCCCCCCCCTCCCCCTCCCCCCTTCCCCCCTGTGTGTGTGTGTGTGTGTGTGTGTGCGTGTGTGTGTGTGTGTGTGCCTGGTCGGGGCCTGGCCTGAAAACAGCGCCCCTCCCTTAACTTGTGTGGTCAGAAAAGGTACTACACAGGCTTGAGGCTACATACGGACGCACCCACCCACGGACGCACCCACCCACATACACGTACCTCTACACACACGGCCACGTATAGGAGCGGCGTGACCACCGCTCAAAAAAACTCTGGTTGCCACTCGGTCAGAAAGTCACGCAATTATTGATAATTTTCTTATCGATTATTCTATCGATTACTTTTTCAATTCATCAAATAATCGAGGAGCGCATCGGAAAATACAGATCTACAGTACAAGCTCACAAGGTCGTCTCAGCCTTCCCCATACAAAGACATGCCCAAAATAGGGATAGATTACTAATCAATCATTTTATTAAATTACTGATTATCGATTATTATTTTATGATTGATTAACAGTTTTTCTGCCAGATGTTGTTATTTATTTATTGGGTTTTGTGCCAGCAAAAGCACCTTACCTTTGCGATGTTATAGACAAAGATGTATTCATTTTCTTTTCATCATTATTATTTTCTTTTCTCCTTAAATAGTTGTACTTTCGCTATACTAGTAGCAGTAGAGGGCAGCCTCATGCAAGAATTAATGTGAAATGGCCGCGGTAGGCTACCGTCCGTCAAGACAGCTCAATCGCTACAGAGCAATAGACCGAGAGAAAATAACAAGGAAGAGTGTTGTTACTCCATTGATGCTAACGTCCAGTGGGTTTTTGAGAGCCTTTTTACGGGAGCTGTCTCTACGGTACACACCCGCGCGACCCCTCATCAGTTTACAGACATCAAAACAAGGTACAAAAGAACGAGCCAAAGAATGTACAATTGGCATCGCGCCGCCGGGAAAAATGGGGCAAACGGGAACGTCCAAAGCGGTAAAAGAGTTAATTCCATTAACTGTTGCTTCCCTACAATCATCTACTCCTTGCATATATCTACTATCTAGTGTTACCTCCTGTCCTATCCCACTTGGATAAAGGACAGTAATCACAACTTTGCTAGACATTGCACTCCCTAAGGCCGTTTTTGAGGGCCGTTATATTTCATTACACTAAAACATGGCAAAATGTATTCAATCAATCCGTGCTTGTGTTGCTAATTTTATCTAGTTATGAGCGGATGCATCTCTCCCTGCCGTGTCTACTTGATTTTTGAATAGGCCCTGTATTGTGGTAGACCTGTGTATACAGAGTACTGAGTTGTCTACAAAAACCACAACCCACTTGTAAAACTGCAACGTTTGTATTCCCTATGTGCGTTCACATTTATATCTGGATCTGTAGTGTTGGTAACGGCTTAACTACAAACACACTGCCACTGTGGAGGCTCAGCATGTTGCTGGGAATGCATATGTTGCTGTCCAGGGAGAGAGGCAGGGACTAAAATTTCTAAGGGCCCTTTGGTGAAAATATCGAAAAGAGCTGACCTCCAAGCTCACAGCGCGTTGACGCGTTGTGAGCTTGGTGGTCGGCTATTTTCGATGCTTGATGTCTACACAGAGAGGGCAATTATTTCAACATCAGATGCTGCATTAAAGTTCAGGAGAGTTTGGACAAGGGCAATTCTCTTGAATGGAATGGCATGGAATGAGGGCATTTGCATTTCTTTCACCATAGTAAAAAACTGCATTCATAGTCTGGAGAGGGCACTTTTTACAGAAGGATAAAAGGGCAGGGGCTCAAGCCCCCTTTGATATCTATGTGTGCCCGTGCCTGTTGCTGTCCCATCAGCGGTGGTGCTGAACCATTCGCCAATTGATTCATGTAGACTGACATGTGCTGTCCTTGCTTTGTCCATTGTATAGAGACTGGCAACCCGGTTTCTCTGTTGCGTCCTTCAGAACAAGCTCAATAAGTGTCAATTCGTGTGAATGATTTTATCATTCATAAACAGACTGACCGCAAGGACATCTGTGATGTCATAGGCTCTCTAACATCACAATCGAACATGATTGTGATGTCATAAAGCAACCAACATGACGCACTGTTGGGCCTCTTTATGACTTGATCCAAGTCATATATTGAGAGACTAGAGAGACTAAAATGAGTGACCCTGACATAAATGTGTTCAGTCTTTTACAAGTGACACTGACAGACATAGAACATCCCATTTGGAGTCCATAAAGATTCATTGTGACATGTTAAGCAGATATGAGTGATTTGTGTTTCACCTGTTCCTCTGACAACTGGGAGATATGGTTCACTGCAGCATAGGACTCTATCTTGGGGTTGAAATGGTTGATGATGGCCCTGGAACGCATAAAGAACACAAGACGGGAGGAAAGATGAGAAGAGCCGAGACATATTTCAGAGAGATTAACAGATGCATCGGCATAGGAAATAGATCCACGGACAGCCACATAAACACACACACACACACACTCTCACTCACTCATATTGTATAATATATTATAATAATCCATTAAGCTTGCCACTTGCTAATCTATGGGTGTCGTTTTTATAGATTTTCACTGGAGCATCTCACAACAGAATATGAATTATAATGCCATCAGTTGTTGAGTTCAACAACACATTTAAATGAACTTTAAAGGGTTTGAGTGTTGTATAAAGGCTTGACTATGTGACTCTTCTACTCCTTACCTTTGCTGTATTTACAATACTAGAAGCTGGGCCGCCCTTCCCAGCGTCTAGTCGGCGACCTGGCCAACTCGGGAACGATGTAAATAGGGAATGAATGCCCCGCCCTTTAATGCAAACCCCATTATACCTGTTGTCATAGGACCCGTTTTGACCATCTGTTTGCCTGTGTCCATTTATGCCCATATATGGAGATATCTGTTATCTGTCTGTCTGTCAGCGTCCATTTTATGTCCATATATGGAGATCACTGCAGATATAGTTCTGGGTCCATTTTATGCCCATATATGCCCATATATGGAGATATCTGTCTATTTGCGTCCATTTCATGCCCATATATGGAGATCTCTGTATCTGTCTGTCTGTGTCCCTTTATGCCCGTATATGGAGATCTTTGTGATTCTGCGTCCATTTTATGCCCATATATGCTATATATGGAGATATTCAGAGATTTTTTGTTGACTCATCAGATTGCCCATATGCCCTGCCCATATGCCCATATATGTAGCCCATATGGAGATCTGCCCATATGCCCATATATGGAGATCTCTGTATGAGTCAGCCCTTGTGCCGATACATCCATTTATGCCCATATATCTGTGTCCCCTTTATGCCCATATGAGTCAGCAGTGCCCATATGCCCATATATGTAGCCCATATGTAGCCCATATGGAGATCTGCCCATATGCCCATATATGGAGATCTCTGTATGAGTCAGCCCTTGTGCCGATACGTCCATTTATGCCCATATATCTGTGTCCCCTTTATGCCCATATGAGTCAGCAGTGCCCATATGCCCATATATGTAGCCCATATGATATATGGAGATCTTTGACCATCTGTTTGCCTCTGTCCATTTATGTCCATATATGGAGATATCTGTCTGTCTGCAATCCATTTTATGCCCATATATGGGGGCATTCATTTTTGCCCATATGAGTCAGTAGTGCCCATATGCCCATATATGTAGCCCATATGTAGCCCATATGGAGATCTGCCCATATGCCCATATATGGAGATCTCTGTATGAGTCAGCCCTTGTGCCGATACGTCCATTTATGCCCATATATCTGTGTCCCCTTTATGCCCATATGAGTCAGCAGTGCCCATATGCCCATATATGTAGCCCATATGATATATGGAGATCTTTGACCATCTGTTTGCCTCTGTCCATTTATGTCCATATATGGAGATATCTGTATCTGTCTGTCTGCAATCCATTTTATGCCCATATATGGGGGCATTCATTTTATGCCCATATATGGAGAACGCGCGTGCCCGTGGGACGAACGGTTCTCTTTGTTGACTCATGTGGCGTACGTGATGTCAGAGACTTTTATGAAGTGATGTCACAATGAGTCAGAGCTTTCGCCGATTTCCTCTGGAACAGCCTGATGTCAACAATCAACCCCGCATAAGGAGATTCCGTGGCGGGGAACGCGCGTGCCGAATCTGAAGCCGGTGGGACGAACGGTTCTCGAGATATGCCCATATATGTAGCCCATATGGAGATCTGCCCATATGCCCATATATGGAGATCTCTGTATGAGTCAGCCCTTGTGCCGATACGTCCATTTATGCCCATATATCTGTGTCCCCTTTATGCCCATATGAGTCAGCAGTGCCCATATGCCCATATATGTAGCCCATATGGAGATCTGCCCATATGCCCATATATGGAGATACATAACCATGGCATTTTGTGTTGACTCATGTTGCGTACGCGATGTCAGAGCCTTTTATGAAATGATGTCACAATGAGTCAGCGCTTGCGCCGATTTCCTCCGGAACAGCCTGATGTCAACAATCAACAATCAGCTCCGCATAAGGAGATTCCGAACGTTTTGCGCCGTTTCGGAAAAAACGCGCGTCGGGTCGGGTCGAGGCCGGGCACTGCACTCCGCGCCGCGGCGGAGAACGCGCGTGCCGAATCTGAAGCCGGTGGGACGAACGGTTCTCGAGATACGCGGATTACATACACGCAGACAGACAGACAGACAGACACGCAGAGACTTCTCGCATTTATAGATAGATACCTAACCCAACATTATTTTATTTTATTCATTCAGCCTAAGCTCTTGTACATAATATGTAGGCTCAGTCCCAGGTTGTCATGATAATGTGGTCAGAGCAATAAAACTAAAAGGATACTGTAAAATCATATACACGGACACGCCATTTGGCCAGGCCAGGCAAGGGGGAAAAGATACGGGATGTGGGATGAGAGAGACAGACAGAGCTCTTCTTAACCACTACACCGCTATACCTCTGAGTGCCAGCCAGTCAGATAGACTGTTTAGTGACTCATTGCTATTCATTACTATTTACTTTCGTATGGTGCAAGCACACCAGGGACATCTGCATGCGAATTCAGCCATTATTCCTCAGCATTGCATTCATTTCAGTGAAATAAGCCACTTTATGGCCCCGAATAGAAGTTGACGCAGGAAGCCGTAAATTGAAATTGCTTATTTTCCTCATAGTACAATCATGCATCAAATAAATGGACCAATGATCAAATCAGCAAAGAATTACCCGCAGCAGTGATATGTGCGTTCGCGGTGGGTGTGTGTGTGTGTGTGTGCGTGTGTGTGTATGTGTGTGTGTGTGTGTGTGTGTGTGTGTGTGTGTGTGTGTGTGTGGCGAGTGGGGAGGTTGAAGGGAGTACCGTGTTACCAAAACAAACTAATGGATGTGGGAAGGAAGGAACTGTGTTTTCATTTACATTCATATAGCCAGGGAGCAGACAGTAATGGTTATTGATTCCACCATTTGATGAGTTTATCCATTGCTCTTTTCCAGAGCAGCTTGCGATCTAGTATCTGTCAGCAGATGAAGGTTCAGTGCCTTGCTCAAGGCTAGTGTAAGCCAGTGGACCATTCAAACGCTCCCCCCTCTTGTCTTATCCCCCTCAGGAAGACGGACACTCCCCCGTTTAACCACTCTCAACCTGGCGTCCCTATTTCTAGAAAAATCACACCCGTGTGAACTGAGCGGTGGTCGTGGAGGCTGCACAACAGCAAAACAAATATATATATATATAGTGTGTGTGTGTGTGTGTGTGTGTGTGTGTGTGTGTGTGTGTGTGTGTGTGTGTGTGGGGCCTGGCCTGAACAACAGCGCCCCTCCCTTAACATGTGTGGTCACAAAAGGTACTGTAGGCTACATACAGACACGCAGACAGACAGACAGACAGACAGACCCACACACACGGCCACGTATAGGAGCGTTGTGACCACCGCTCAAAAATAGGAGATATATTGCAATCACTTTTTTTGAAAAAGGGCCTTACTGTCAAAGGAAAAAACAACAACACTTTCTGTTGCCAGGGTCTAACCTGCAATCTTCCAGTTACAGAATGTCCTCTCTAACTCTCTACCACCTTCACCTCCAGTTGTACTGTTGCACATACATTAGGAGACTCACCATACAGCAAATAAACTGCTCTGAGTTCTCCACAGTTCTACTCTAGTTATCCGTGCTCGGAGCACTGGTGCATCGCCAACTCACTCTAATGAAAGCAAGATAAGAGGATGTGTTGTGGTTTCATTAAAATTCATAAAATGAATAACACCCCAACACTTACTCGTTAGTCCATTCATTTTTCATTTGATGGGATTAAGCAGATGCTCCTCACCAGAGCCCCCATCAATTATTTTATACTTTAGCTATTGAAAAATAGCAGATATAAAGCTCACAGCGCGGCACAGAGTGCTGCGCTGTGAGCTTGTAGATCAGCTATTTTTGAAAAATCTTTTTTGTTTTTTTTGCATATCTTTGAATATATTTATTTCAAAGCAAACTTTTGTAACTCAAATCTCTGCTTCTTGACATGGGGTCCGTGGTCAAATACATGTCATTTTGGGGGTCGTTGACATGAAAGAATGTGAGAACCACTGATTTAGAAGAATTTCTTTAGAAGACATTTATAGAATTGGATCAAAATATTCAAAGACTTGCACAAATTGTAACAATATTTAAAAAATAGCAGATCTACAAGCTCTTTTTGAATAGTTAAAGCTCCAGGTCTTAACGGGTAGAGCTTCCAAGGCCTTCTAAAGACATTGAACTATTATCTTTAGCTACGGTCTCCTGCGAGGATCAAATCCATCGCCTATGAAAAACATTCCCTGGGGAGAAGACATTCATCGTACTTAAAATCTATTTCAGTAATGAAGGCTGCACGAATGTATTCCCGCAAGATGAATATCATTTGCACTTGCAGATGGAAGGGGTGTGTGTGTGTGTGTGTGTGTGTGTGTGTGTGTGTGTGTGTGTGTGTGTGTGTGTGTGTGTGTGTTTGAATGTAAATCCTTTGTTTACATTCATAAATTCATGCTTCGTCATCCCCCTGGTTCAGGAACATTTTATATTTCAGACGTTCAGCGCTTATCTAGAGTGAGCGTTGCACAGTACGTGGCTGCTGACGCCAGCTCACTGGATGCTATGGGATTCAAACCCCGTTACAACCGCCTGACTAAACCTTTGTTCATCAGCTAAGAATGAGAGTGTAAGAATGGGTACATTTCTACACTTAAATGAAAGTTATATTACAGTTAAATTCACCACTTTCAACCTAGCAAGGTCATTATATGAAAACCTCCACTGGCTGTCTGTCAGTCCCTCCGTCAGTCTGTCCTTCACGTCACGTCACACTTTGCCCCTCTTCTAGTGCCACCATGAGGTTGCCGACCTGACAGTCGCTTATCTCCCGATTAGGGAGTCTTACTGGTATTAGTTAAATTCACCACTTTCAACCTAGCAAGGTGAACATTTTTCAAACTAAAAAAATAAATAAAATAAAAAAAGATCTGCAAGCTCACAAAGCACCACACGAGTGCATGACACTGTTGTATGACAAATTATAAAATACAAAATTATAAAATAGAACACAAGTGGCCTAAGGCTCAGGATTTTACTGTATCTTTGTCTCTCTGTCCTCGGACCCTGCTGGCTGCCTGTTACAGAGCTTGAATTGGCTACATCACGACTCCCAAGGGGGGTGGGAGGCGGCCGCGAACGCAGCCCACCCTTGGGGCCTCTGCACTGGGGGCAGCTTCAGAGGATCATCCCTTTAGAGATCATCCCTTCCAGGGGGACGGAGGAGAAACAGGAAAGAGGGAGATAACAGGGAGACAGTCGGAGCCACGTCAAGCTCTTGTGCCTCTGCGCGTGTGTGTGTATGTGCCTGGGAAGCGTGCAGTTAGGGTTACTGAGATAAGGGGTTGGAAATAATGGAATGGACGGGTCCTTTGGGATTGAGAAGTTTGTAGGGGAGAGAAAGGCAGAGTAGAAGTCAGGTTTCCACTTGCTAAGACATGGCTACTGTACATTCATTTCTTCACCTCCATTTCAATTAGTTAAATTCTCTCTCCTTTTCTCATTCCATCCATCCAAAATGCTTGCTTTCTTCCATCTACTCCTATCCAAATGTGTTGTGTGAATGTTGTCATGTTTACCAGGGTGTGATTTTGTGTGTGTGCGCGCGCGCTCGCCCAATTTATAATTTAGGCAAATCAGAGTAAGCAGTGGAAGCATGAACCTTAGTCAACAAACGGTATTGTAAAGAGTCACATACAGTAAGTACCGTGCAAAGAGAACAAGGTAGTGCTTAAAAGAAACTAGGATACCAGATAAGCATAAGCATCAACCAAGCATCTATCTAACATATGGTATCTAAATAACATTCTTAACACCTACCTGACATTGACCAGAGAATGTGTGACTTTGCTGGCAGGTTCCTTCCATTGTCCAGTGTTGGTGGATACTCTGAGAACTGGAGAGGAGAGGAGTCTTTATAAAATTAGAATAAAAGCATGTATATAATCTCTTTACTATTTTCATCAAGAGAGGACATTCTGATTCAAATGAAAAGACTACATTTGGCAAAGATGATTGAAATCTGTCATGTAGAATTAATCAGTCAGCTGATCACACACCCTTCTTTTCTGTCTTTCTCTCTGGGTGTTTTATGCATACAGAAGGGCTCATAGTATAGCGTTCATATACAGTATCTGTATATCCCTCTGTATGTACAGTTACTACAGTATGTATGTATGTATGTACAGTATCTGTCTATCCTACAGCAGTGGTTCTCAACCAGTGGGTCGCCAAATTATTTTGGGGGGTCCACAGATGACTTAATGTGCAACATTGTTTTCTCACTCAACAGTAAACAAACCAACATAATGTTTAAGAGTATAGAGGGTTTATGCACATTTCTAAAGTGTCAATTTAAGGACTTTTTAATACCTCTAAAATGACTAATTAAACATTGGCCAAATTGTCAAATATTAGCGGCAGAAATTGTGAAAATAGCCGATCTACATAGCATGTAGATCGGCTATTTTCACAATAGAACCGTGTTATACAAAATGTAAAGCCTCAACTCTGAGTGCCCATCAGGGTGGGGGGGTCCCCGGTTAAAATATGATTATTTGGGGGGTCACAGCCTGAAAAGGTTGAGAACCACTGGTCTATCCTACAGTGTTCTTACCCATGCAGTAGAGGTTGTCTATCCTACAGTGTTCTTACCCATGCAGTAGAGGTTGTCTATCCTACAGTGTTCTTACCCATGCAGTAGAGGTTGTCGAAGACCTGGTGCATGCGGACTATTTCATAGTAGAGCTCATCGTAGCTGTTGGAGGTGGGCAGGAAAGTGTCTCCGTACGTTATGAACATGTTGAACAGGTTCACCACCTGGACCAGCAAACAACCATTCAAAACCACAGACAACAGTATATAATAGTATACCAGTAAGACGCCCTAAAGGGCGAGGTCGCGCACATGAGCGTGCGCATGCATCCGCCTGGGTGACGGCAGACTGCTGGGCGAGCACTGGCGCTTTGGCATGGGATCAACTTTGACCAAAGAAAAAAAACCTGGATGGTTGTTTAAGTTGGACAAAATGTGTCCATATTCTCCCACATATGGAGATGACCGACGTCTGACATCATAGATGTTTGACGTCATAGACCACACAATGGACTGACACAATATGTCCATATATGGGCATTCCCAGATATGGCCTTAATATTGATGACCATATTATGGAGATCAGGGATCTCCATATATGGGCATAAAAGGGACAAGCGATCAGTTTGAATGTATGTTTTCAAACATGTAACCTCTTTAGTGCTGACTAAGTAAAGTCTTTTTAACGGATGAATGAATAAAGGGAGTTGTGTGTGTATTTCCTGTTCAACCAACAGATTAAAGTAAGGTACTGCAGAAGAATGAAAGTACTGTACAGGAGCTGCTTGTTCTACTGTGTGTGAGAGTGTATTTTTGCATGTGTGGGTCATCTGTGTGCATGTCCGTCTGATGGTCTGTTTTTGTGGTGTGTGTGAATACATTTGTTGTGTATGTGTACAGTATGTGCATCCTACCAACAAGTCCAGAGGTGTCTGCCAGTGTGCTTCCGTTTCTGTGTCCGTTACGTATTTTGTGTGTACTGTGTGTGTGTGTGTGTGTCAGTGTATATCGCATGTGTGTTCAGAGTATCTCACCAATAATGCCAGGTGAAAGATGTTGTGCTTGGACAGTAGTGTGGTTTCGTTGGACAGCAGGAACTTCAGAAGGTTGATGAGAGCTGGACACAGACAGAAAGACAAAGATCTCCTGTAATAACCGCCAGTGATGACAGTAAGCTGCAACAGAACTCCATCGGCATGTGCGTTAATTGATATTATGTATTACATGATACCTGACTGTGTAATTGTACATTGTGTTTGTGTGTGCCATAATTATTGTTGCACAGTATATAACCTTGTTTGCAAGCGTTATAGAAGAACATACAAAACTCCCAATAAAATAAACAAGGGTGAACAGCTGGCTTTGTTGTGCTACGCCATATGGTAAATTAAATCGGAATTTTGGTATATCACAGTAATGTGTGCCTTTCGTTTTGTTAATGGAGCACTTTTGACACAATTTCCTTCTACCCACACTGCATCACATTGGTGTTCAAAGGACAGTTCAGAAACCTGCCTACCACTGACATCATCAATGGGGATTACAAGCTAATAGAAACCCAGAAAGGTGCAATTCTGGGAAATTGTGTGGTTGCACTGACGCAAGTCGTGAGGAATCCACTGGGAACTGAATTCCGTCTTACCATTAATACCATATATTGTGATTTCATGTGAAGCATAACAACAGTGGCAACAGTGTGTGAAGCATGACCAAAAGCTTAACTTTTTTGTTTGTGCAAAAGTTTATAAAAAACATTTTGCTGGCAACCACACTAACTACAGCCTTTCTCTTTATAGAACGTTAGAATGCTGAAATAGAAGCCATTGTTCTTTGATGTGACTAATAGGCAGGTTTCAGAACTGACCCAGGCCTCCTCTGAGACACAGTATGAGTAGACAGAAATGGTACCATGAACATTACTGAGGACCAATTATATGAAAATGGGTGAAGTGGCCCTTTAATGCTCTCTTTTCTTTATAAATGGTTTTAATTACAGTACATGGGTAGTATGCCTCTAGCCACATTATGGCCTTCCGAGGTTACAGCCTTCTTGCACTTGTTTTCCTTCCCTGGACGGTCTGGGGGGGCTGGTATACGTTTTGGCTGTTAACTGTGATTTCAAGTCTTGAAATTCCAGTCTTGTTTTTATGGATGTATTCTCTCCTTTGTTTCTCCCCTCTACTTTCTCTCTGATCTTTATTCTCCCCGTTCTCGTTTCATGGTGCACCATTATCGTCAAACATGAGTAAGAAGTTATTGTTGAGAGAAACTGAGGAGATTATTCATTCTGATTAGAAGCCTGGGTATTCTAATGAGAGTCGGGAGATGGGGGCCATTACAGGTTGAATTTATGTCCTGTTGTGCATTGACTAAAGAAAGAAACACGGCTACAAGGACACTTAACGCGCACTGTAGGGAGCCATTATCCCTTTTCAATGGTGCAATACTTTTTCAGAAATAACAGGTATTGAATTGGCTTTTTCCGCGTCGATTCATTGTTGAACTCTTACCAAGAAAGGCTCAAATTAAAAGAAAGATGTGGAGAGTGTGCAACTTGAAGGTAGTTCAGTACACACCCCACTTATATTGTGTCTAAAACATCTATAAATGTTTACATTTTCTTTCTTTCTTTTTTTACAAACTTGTATTTATTTCTGTATTTGTTTTGGTCTAAGGGGCGTTGTGCCTCATCAAATGTTGAATAACCGACCGTTGTAGCCAGCCTTTTTGCTACAGTACATTACACGGTTCATTAAACAGAGAGACTTTTATTTTAGAAGGGACTTTTGCGTAGCTGCTCTGCTCCCAGTTCCCCAGCTGCCCCCCACCATCAACACATTCATAATGCAGCAGGTCTTTCTGAGAGGATTCATACATTGATATGGGGATGGAATGAGAGTTCAGGGAAGGACGCTAAACAGAAGTCACACCTGCACATGCGCACATGTAAGAAAACAGACACGATACATTCCCGAGGCAAAGACAGTCGCGATTGTCAGTCCACACTGTGGCATGAATAATGTATGCGTTTGTGTCACTCTTCTCAGTTTCTAAGCAATGCTTTATGTTGTTTTAGCCTTAACCACTTATATAACCCTCCTCAATTGCTCTACACCAAAATCTCTTTGCCAAAAAAGTTTGTCTACAGTGCATCGCAACGTGACATGTTGTCAGAATGTCAGCTTGTAGATTTGCTATTTATGCCGACTACGCGAACCACAAATGAAGTATTCAATCAATCAAATATTTGCCTATTATGACACGCCCAGAAAAGGGATGCTATGGTGTCAATCATGTTTGTAATTTGTTCGATAGTTACAAAAATGTACACTGGGTAAGAGGGGGGGGGGGGGGTGGGGGGCAGCAATAGTATAGTGCAAGCCAGACATGCATGAAGAGGGACACAGAAAGGCAGAGTGATCACATCAGACAAAGAGATATTCTGAGAGTGAGTAATTTAAGGGTGAGTCAGTGACTGTGAGCCCAATGGAGGTAGAGAAGAATCCAGTAAGAGACAGAGAAACAGAGTACTTCCGTACCTGACCAGAGGTCTCTCCACGTGTAGTGTAACCGGATTCGACACTTCTTCTGGTAACAGATCAGTTTATGAATGATCTGAACACAGCGCCTGTACGGAGACCAGGACACACACACACACACACACACACACACACACACACACACACACACACACACACACACACACACACACACACACACACACACACACACACACACACACACACACACACACACACACACACACACACACACACACACACACACACACACACACACACACACATCACTGTTGCAGACCCTTTAGTTTAGGCCAAACAACTACAGTGTGACAGTGTATAACAAATATAAGGTAATATTGTAGTGTGTGTGTGCAACACCCTGGAATAGAACCCGGGTCTACCATGTAGAAAGCCAACATCTTTTCCACTTCCACTAGCCTAAAGGCTTTAACTCATCAGGCAGAGGTTCTGAGCCACTAACTAATGGGAAACCTGATCCGGGTCACGGCAGCATTGCAACACCCTGGAATCAAACCCGGGTCTCCCGCATGGAAAGCCAACATCTTATCCACTAGCCTAAAGGGGAATTCCACTTTAGGCTAGTGGATAAGATGTTGTCTTTCTGTGTGTGTGTGTGTGTGTGTGTGTGTGTGTGTGTGTGTGTGTGTGTGTGTGTGTGTGTGTGTGTGTGTGCCTGTGCCTGTGCCTCTCTCTCTCTAAAACAGAGTAAATGCGGAAAGTAATGTGGGTAATGTATATTACTCAACTCATTTTACAGTGTGTGTGTGTGTGTGTGTGTGTGTGTGTGTGTGTGTGTGTGTGTGTGTGTGTTCTTACATGTATAAGTCCATGGGGAAGTCTTTCATCATATGAGTGACTATGAATTCCACCATCAGGTCTGGACAGATGCGACAAAGAAGCAGATTATATTAAGAGTCACTAACACACAAATCACACAGACTTGTCTAATAGAGAACTCATGCTTCAACCTCTGTAACAGGGAACATGTCAATATTCAGAGAGACTATAAGTGAACAAGCACCACTAGGGGAGCTGCTTTACTACAGGGCCCATTATACTTGGTTGTGCGTGTCATAGCTGTAACGCATTATGAACTTGTAGATCAGCCATTTTCAATGCACAACACCGGCACTCTGCTACATTTCCCCCCACATTACCATAAAACAAAGCCCTGGTTTTCAAAACATGTAAATATGGTTCAACTCGGGTGACATATAGAGCTCTGGAGCATTTAAATGTGTGACGACTGACAAAAATGTTTCTACAGCACTCAAATTCTTGCTTCAGTCTTTACGACTCATGAGCTTTGTAGAACAAAGACAACTGATAGGGTGTCAAAGGGTGACAAAGTATTGTAAATATGGTATAATATACGTTAAGAAAATATTTAGTAGGGGGCGCCCGCTGGCCTACTGGTCCAGGCGCATACCACTTAGGCATTGCCACATACTGTAGGCATGGATGCCTGGCGGCGGCGCCGGTTCGATTCCCGATCCGGACGACCTTTACCGCATGTCACTCCCCATCTCTCCCCAAATGTCCTGTCAGTCTACTGTCCTATCATAAAAGGCCCAAAATAATATTTAAAAAATAAATTTAGCTAGGGATCCTCGTACCTAGAACAGCACACACCAGAGGCCGTGAGGGGATGTTCTTGTCCACTCCTTTCTTTCTGTGTCTCATTGGCTGGAGAGAAGAAAGAAAAAAAGAAAAACACACGCACGCACACAGACAGGTGAATAAAAGCCTAAACAAACAGATAGATATGGGTTGTCGTTTGCTTGCACACTTCTCCCTCACTTCAACATTCCCTCACTCGTTCCTCCACCTAATCATTTTCTCACTCCTGTTCTCCCACTAACTCCTTCACTCTGTTTTGTTTAACTTTTGTTCTACCACTTTTTCTAGTCACATGTTCAAATACTGGATTCTGATTGGCTAAATTCCGGAGGTTATGGCAGAACAACCGCCGCAGTTGTGTGAGGACGAGATCAATGCGCCTCAGTGTACATCCGGGGACTTCAGGAGGTAGTCGGAACACCTTTCCCCCAACCAACATATGACGGTCGTAGCGGTCCTATGTTTACTGGATTCTGATTGGCTAAATTCCGGAGGTTATGGCAGAACAACCGCCGCAGTTGTGTGAGGACGAGATCAATGCGCCTCAGTGTACATCCGGGGACTTCAGGAGGTAGTCGGAACACCTTTCCCCCAACCAACATATGACGGTCGTAGCGGTCCTATGTTTACTAACGTGCGTACGACGTCGCCGATTTATTTGGATCCAATGCAATCCGCCAACTTTAAAGCCCCTTTTCTCTGAACCTATGCCTTTCTGGAAGCGAACAGCCTCTATTTACGGCCGGAACGGTCCTTCTAACTGACGTTAGCTTAGCTGTATGCTAGACATCTTTCTCTGCATGGAGTTGGCGTCATCTGGTGGTGAGTAGAAGATGTTGTTTGTGGAACTATTTGCTGTCGTCGCGGAAGTTTTATAGGCAATAATGATTGTAACTTAATATCCTTGCAAGTTACAACTATGTGTTTTCTTTCATGTATACGGAAAAAAGTGGTAGAAAAGCTATTTACCACTCGGGGTCGGACATTATGCTCTGATAATGTCCTGTGTGAGGGTGTTATCGGACTCGGCTTCGCCTCGTCCGATCACCCCCTCACACAGGACATTATCAGAGCATAATGTCCTCTCACTCGGGGTAAATTGCTTACTTCAGTCCTCTGTTTCCACTGTGTTCTCATTGCTGTTTGTGTTGTGATAAAGGCTAGGATAAATGACTAGTTACTACCACCACTTATTACTACTACAACAACTACCACCCACACAAAGACACACGCTCCCTCAGACTCACCATTCTGTGTAGATTGACTCTGAAGTTCATATTGTCATCATGTAGAAAGGCGTCAGCGTACTGGTCCTATGGAACAAACAGCCACAGGTCAAACCAGCACATCGATACAGAGATAGCGAAAATATGCACTGCTGTAGGAGACTGTTACTGTACCTCTGCTATGCAGGTGAGGATGATGAGACAAAGTCTGGCACTGTTTAATCTGTGTTCGTCTGGAAAATGCAAAGAAAAGAATGAGTGAGGGAGAATAGATTAACAACAATATCAACACTACTGTAAAGACAGACATACTGAAGCAATAGAGGACTTATTCCAAATGTAGATGGCAGCGTGAGACTGGAACTAATGGATGCTACAGACAGTGATAATGATGGAGGCAGTAGGTAGGATATCGTGTTATACTGTAGTCAGTAACAGAGGCTTATTGATAGGATAAAGTAATAAGGCGAAAAAAATTGGAATTGGAGAACTGAACTGTCTTTTCTTGTCATCTGGGTTCCCACCACATCCTTGTAATTGCTCTTTTTACCGCTTTCCTTCATAATTTTATCTGTTCTTATAATGCAAAACTAACTAAACTGAACACAATATAGCAGTTTAAGTCAAACTACACTAACGAAGCAAATGTAAGCCATGTCCTTCACAGCAGGACCAATGACAACGAGACACACTCAAGAAGAGTAGAGTAAAAATTGCATTTCAAGCTGAAGCCTCGCTGAAAATATTATCCCATTTAGGCTACTAATCCATACAGAATCCATAAATTACCGGTAAAATGATGAAATGTGCATTCATTTCAAATATAAGCTGGATGTGGCTGCTCATCCATTGGTGTTTAGATAACATATGGGATGAGAAGCAAACCATTTTCTGCTGTGGCAAAGTTAAATTGTGGGACCATCTAGCAGTAAACATCCATGATATCGTGACGTATCAACTTAATCACTCGCTCATTCTCAGTTACGTTTCCTTCTATTTAAACCATGAATTAACCAGATGCCATGCCAGTTGGTCATAATTCACGTCTACCTAGAGTAGCTTAATAGGTCCTTGTGTCCAATAGACATTGACACTATCTATGATATCTTGACATATTGACTTAATATTCACATGCTCATTCAGGGTTTCCTGCAGGAAAAAGTCTTGACCAGGGGGGGATGAGTTTTTGATAATTAATTAATCCGAGTAATTAATTCAATTAATTTTTAATATTAATTCTTATTTTTGCCATATAAAAAACACATGAATGTGCCCATGATGACGGAAAACACAACTAAATTAATTCCCTTATTTTAGACTAATTCTTATTTTTGCCCTCAACATAAAAGGAGAGGTTGTCTCTTGGCCAGGTGCTACAGATTTTAGGCCAGGGGCCCCCCTGGCCAATAAAGTGCTGCAGGAAACCCTGGCTCATTAGTTAGATTATATTTTTAACTGCATATAAAAGCATGACAGAGACGCAGCGGTAACATGCACTGCGCGCTGGGAGCTTCATTTGGATCGTGTCAATCATATTAATGATGGCCTTGCTGTATACAGAGACAGAGAATGCCAGGAGCCTATGTATTCACAACATTGTTACATGATAAGAGGTATGTGAACACATCTTATATAAACAAAAGAATAGGCATGTTAATAGGCTAAAACATCTATACTTTTTCTCCCTCTCTCCTCACTGCTTGCCCTTTCTTTGGTTTCAACGTTTTGTTTTAATATCTATTAATAGGATTAATAAGAATGGAGTGCTTGAAAATAGTTTGTCTGCCGTTTGAGGGGGGGGGGGAAGCTTTTGGCTGGTCTAAACACAGATTGCATTTAGTGCTGGGCATAAGACAGCGTTGCGCTCTGATTGCACCAGACCACACTTTGATTTAGGACCAGGAGGCAAATGATCATTTTATATTTAGACAATGGCATATGCGCCAGGCGTAAGATAGGACCCTGGTTGTTACAGTTGTAATCTCTAGAGAGGACAACAAAAATCCACTTGAATCTGATATCAAGCTTGTTGCTCTTTGCAATTTCCTATCAATTAAACATGCATTATAACTTGGATAAATATAGACATCATTGTGGTTATTATTCATACCTTTGGTGTCCTGCATGACGATGGAGGAGTATTTGAGGAAGGTGATGAGCAGGTTGCTGGTCTGAAGGTTAGGGTCCAGAGGTAACTCAGGGTTGTTCATCACTGTAGCAAAACACAACACACACACAGAGACCAGCTGAGTACACCATCCCAAAAATAATCAGGAAAAAGCAACAACGGTGTAGTGGTTCAAACCCTGCAATACCAAATATAACCACGATCCAGCACATGATCAAGACACTGTAAAGCCATGTTTACTCATTAAAAGTTGTTCAGTCTTCTATACATTTCCATGTCCACCTCATTGACCAAAACATTATGCCCTTAATAGAACCCTAACCCAATATTTGCTTGAACACAAAAACAAATTGGGCCAATGAAGAAAGCTGTGATCCACAACACAACAGCAGAGCTGTGTTGTACAAGAAACTTTAACTATTCGAGTCAGCCTCGTTTGGTGAGGCGCAGGACCTGTTCCAGCAAATGACAAAATTATTAGTGAACTACAAAAGGTGCTCCTAGGACCACCTAGCCTCGCGTAGCCAGGCTTACTCATCTCTCTGCGAAGAGAAAAGCCTGGTCAAGATATGAGGCAGAGACCGTTCTAGGAGGTGGGGTTGAATTCGCTGGGCAATGTAAAAGGACCCGCACTGCATGACGTAACGTCCGTTAAATGCACTTCCGCTAGAAATCGTGGAACCAAGCGGAAGTTATATCTTGCCCAGGGTGAGGACCACCGGTCTCCTCCATGTCAGGTAGGTTATTGTGGCCTCCTGGTGGCGCTATAATAGACCAATTTTAAAAGGGTGCCATTTCTTCCTCTACCTTGTGGGAATATGCATGCAAGATTTCACGGAAATCGCACGCTGCGTTCATTATTTGTGGCATTTTGTTCAAAACTGATCATTCCCGCCACCTTTGAAAGCCAATATTAGCCAATCAGGATGGAATATGAAAAATCGGACAGATCAGTCTTGATCACATGACTACAGAGATAGTGTGTTTCCTTGGTCTCTAGGGAGTGTGTGTGCACAGTTTCACGTTGATTGGGCCAACAGTGCCAGAATAGCTGGGGACAATAACTATTGCTAAAAGTACATGTAGTGTGCTGTAGCTTGCTACTGTAGTTTCATTGTCTAGATCGTGGGTTCCCAAACTTTTTTGTGTCAGGGCACCCCATAAATATTCTTTTAATCCAAGACACCCCTACATTATCATTTTCACTCCCCGCACCGTATATTTATAGCATATCGTCGTTGTCGGGTGGAAACCTTGTATGTCCAAAACCGTTCGTTTTGTATTTATCATCTATTGAATGTACTAAACTAGTGAAAACAAGTTTTGTGCAACAGTCTTGTATGATGAAGCAGGGCTTTGCTTTACCAAAAGACGTACACATTTGAAACTTGGAGATACAAGGTTTCTGCCCGACAGTGACAATATTTTAGTGATTATGTTGCGAGGAAAACTTTGCGATAAGAGCCATTTTGGTTAGAACTGACTGAAAATAACGTTGTACTTCAAGTTTAAAATGATACTAAATATTTTTTGAAGTGTCCAAATAAATTCCATATATTATCAAATAATCTCGCGGCACCCCTGGACTGCCGTCACGGGGCCCCAGGGTGCCCTGTCACCCACTTTGAAAACCCCTGGTCTAATGTTTAAAAATCTCTGCTCTCCGAATCCTACTGTTGGTTTCAAGGATAAAATATGAATGCACAACAGTATGTTGTATACCCTCCATCCATCCTGTCAACCACCTCCCTCCTCCTCGTTAGCTCAGCAGAAAGCAATAACAGGAAATCAACAATGGTATGGTGAATAAATCATATCACAGAATATAGGTTTGACGTGACAGCCTACTCTGTGCATAGTGTGTGTGTGTGTGTAAGTGTGCAAGAGTGAGTGAGTGACAGGTACAAATACATTAACACATTTAAACATTTATAATAGGCAAGTCACATGTATCTACAGTATAGTTGTGTGCATTTAAAATACATGTACTCAGGGACGTGCTGGCCATTGGGAAAAGCGGGACAACTCCCGAACGGCCGGTTCATTCCCGGCCGGTCCAGGCCGGCCATTAGGAAAAAATTAAAAATAATATGTCGGCCTTCGTTCCATTTTGGGGGCTGGGCGGCCAACAAAGTAAATTGTCACTGTCGGGCAGAAACCTTGTATCTCCAAGTTTCAAATTTATAATTTTTTTTCGCAAAGCAAAGCTTCATCATACAAGGCCGTTGCACAAAAGTAGTGAAAACAGCAGATCTACAAGCACACAACGCCTCGCACCGCAGATCGGCTGTTTTCACTAGTTTAAATCATTTTTAAAATGATAAAATACAAAACAAACGGTTTTCGACATATAAGGTTTCCACCCGACAACGACGAAATATAACTCAAAAAAAAAATAAAAAAAAAATGAGGGCCTCTCCAACTCTTTTTCCCGGGCTGAATCAGGGGCCCAGCACGTCCCTGCATGTACTAACTGCATGTGTGTTAGATTATGTGCTTGTGTGGCCCTGACTCTGTAGCCAAAGTGTCACCGCCTGCTGAGGTCTCTCTCTCTCAGTGAAAGCTCCTTGTGTATTTTGATGCTGGAGATTAATATTTCATACAGCAAATGGCTCACAGGTTTTTATCCATTTGGGAAGGCAGAAGGAGCTGGAAACCTGCACCTTTTAATGGTTTCAACAAGCACGCATATGAAAAGACCTGCTCCAGAATCTGTCAGCAAACTTGCACAGGGGACTTATCGTGCACTGTAGACTCGGTGCTGCTGGCAACGACATGACTTGTTTAAAATTCAAGACCTATTCAACACATATGGAACCATCCTCCTAACACTCCCCTCTTGCATTCTCTCTCCCCAGTGATTCCTTCTATCTCCACTTGTTATGTAGAAGGATTTGGAAAAAATGTGCTGATGTAAACCATCATGCCAGTAAACCATACTGAGGAAGGAAAGTGAGAGGCAGTCCAAAATAGAAACCAGCAGCACCAACGCATACCAAACTAGAAGCAGTGCTCTTCCGAGCACAGGTCTCCACCAGGTCAGGCATGTAATGTGTTTTACATAAGTCGGCCTCCTGATGGCGCTATAAAAGGCTGATGTAAAAAATGCAGGGAAAAGGTTTTACCTTGGCCTCTAAGGAGTGCGCATACAAAGTTTGACACTAATCGGTGGAGTTATAGGTGAAAACATGAATCGGCCTGTTATAGCGCCACCGTGAGGCTGATTTGATTTTTCTTAAGTGGCATTTATTCCTCTGCCTATTGGGAATGTGCATGCACAATTTCACCAAAATCGCACACTGCGTTCAGGATTTCAACAAAATCTGTAGGAGTACTGGCAAAAGTTAGTTTTGCAAAAGTCGGCCTCCTGGTGGCGCTAGAACAGGCCCATGTGAAATATTTGGGGCAGAGGTTCTGAATTGGTGTCGAGGGAGTGTGTGTGCACAGTTTGGCAGCGCCCGGGCCAACGGCGCCGGAGATTAGCTGGTAACGGACAAACGGACGGACGGACGGACGGACGGACGCACGCACGCACGGACGCACGAACGGACGGAGGGGAAAACATACTCTCCCTCAGCCTTCGGCTGGTGGAGACAATGATGCGCTCTGGATTCAAGAACTTGGTGGTTGATAACTGTGGTGTATGCTAGAGTTGATGTGACTAGAAGGTTAAAGTGGAACACTGCGTTTTGAAGTCTAGTCTCCCACCAAAATGTACAAATATGCTCACGCTCTCCATTTAACTCACTCCTTCCCTTCTGTAACGCTCTCAAGGCCCACTCTTCTATTTCTCCCTCCCTTTTCAGTGTGTGTGTGTGCGCGCGTGCGTGTGTGCACCCATGAGGAAAAGGTAAGCATTAAGTCACCCAAGTTTATCCAGAGGTGGAGAGCTATCAAAAATACATGTGAATACACAGTGAGGTTCTCCTTGAAGAAAGGAAGCAGAGACACACAATGCCAAAAAGCTTTTAAATAAACAGGCACTGAATTTTCTATGATTTTAGAGGCTGGACGTGTGTGTGTGTGTGTGTGTGTGTGTGTGTGTGTGTGTGTGTGTGTGTGTGTGTGTGTGTGTGTGTGCTCTTGTAATTCTTCAGGGTCAGAAGACACTTCGGGGTCAGCAGACACACAGGCAAAGTCAAATTAATACACACATTTATGTCTTCCACTCAACTTTCCTACTGTCTATGTAGATCGGAGCATTCGACTGGAGTCAAGCCATGAAAATCTCATTTTGCCCAGCACCACCACATCCCCCCCCCCCCCCCCCTCAGGCAAATGGCACATTTGCATTTAGGAAAAACATTTCTTTCAAGGTGATTTCAATTTCTGTTTGACTTTTAGGCTTTGAATTTGCACTTGGCAATCATGACACATAACTTAAATATACAAAGAAATTACTGACATATTTGACAACTTTATACTTAAAAAAGAACATTGATAGTGGAAATAGCCGATCTACAAGCTCACAACGTGAGCTTGTAGATCTGCTATTTCCACTACTTTTTGAAAGTGTTTGTAACTATATTAACATTTCTCAACATGGAAACGATTATGACGATTATGCAAAAGAATTGCGATTATCTCAAATAATTGCGATTAGACGATATAATTGTGACAGCCCTAACAGACAGACAGATAAATAGATAGATAAACATAAGATAGACTGCTAGTCGCATTAACCAAGGGTATGACTTACTGTCCAAGGAGGGTGGCGTGGTTCCCAGTGGCGTGGTGGGCGTGGTTGGAGTCGGGGTGGGGGGCGAAGTGGACATATCGAGCTCTGGGTGACTCTGTAGAGTGACAAGAATGAACCAACCTTAAATCAACGTATCCTAGTCTCGCGTAGCCAGACAACTATTTCACAATCTCTGAATGCTATATAGAATCTGGAGCTACACTCCATTTGTCATTTCCGTTCTCGAAAATATATTTTAAAATATCTTTCATTTTATTTTCCATTTCTGCTAAGCAGCTAGCTCTATATGCTTAAATGATTTTGATTTATATTAGGATAAATCAGCACGAGTGCCACGCTTCAAGCTTGCAGATCTGCTATTTTTTTTTTTTAACCGTGATATGTTTAGCAAATCACTGAATATATATATTTTTAAAGCGAACATTTGTAACTAAAATATTTGCTTCTGGGGGGTCCCTGGTACATAACATTTTGAGATGGGGGTCGGCGGCCAAATACACATAATTCCAGGGGTCGTTGAAAAATGTTGACAACCACTGACATAAAACATGCGTTTTTCAAAAACCTTAGAATGATTTAGAAGAGATTTATATAATTGGATAAAATATTGAAAGACTTTACCAAGATTTTTCAAAAATAGCAGATCTACAAGCTCGCAGCGCAGCACTCGGTAACACGTTGTGAGATTGTATATCTGCAATTTTTTAATAGCTAAAGCATACAATAATTGTTAAAGCGGTTCAAGTCTAACACGACACAGATGCGTTCCAGGTCTTAATGGGTTAATTAGGATTTTATCCATCAGCAAGACAATTGTTCTATGTAGTTACTGTACATGTACCGTACAGCTCAAGAACAGTGGTGTTCATACACAAAGACACACAGAGCTAAGGCCCATAGAGAGCAAGTGTGTTTATATGCTACTATAAAGCTAATTTAGCTTTTACTGTCAACTCTACTGTCAACTCTAATTAACTTAGAGAATAGACCCATAAATAGTGTAGTGGTTACGACCCTTTCGATTTAGATGCAAATGTCTCTCTAAGACAAAGAGTGCCAAACCTCCCCTTTTCTTTTAACTGAAAAGAGGAACTTGAATTAACAACATATGAATAGCAGTGCTGAGGTTTGCTGGGTTGGGAAATAGGCTATTTTCTCCTGCTAACACATGTGATCTACAGATAACAGGGCGCAAGCGTGCGCGTGCACACGCACACAAATCCTCTGCAATGTCATGGATGGAGAAAAGAAATCCTTCTATCAATCGCAATCAGACATCAGTGATGCCCTGGCTGATAGTTTTAAAATTTTAAATAAAAAATAGATTCACAACAACGGGCCGGAACTTGGAAGATAAGATACTAAAGGTCATTCTTTTGGTTTGTTTTCCCTTCTGCCAGATAAACAGCTCTAGAAGATTCTAATATAAACTGATAAATTAGCCAACTTTCCACCAGATTAGAACTATAGCAAAGGTGAAGACTTTTATTTGCTTCCATGACACGGAACAAATCTCACATGCCTTCATCTACTATACTGTGGCTTTGAGTCCTGTATACAGCAGGTGTTTATCATGTATCCCTGTGCTGCCTGCAGCTGGTTCAAAATGCTGCTGCCATGATTCTGACTGGCAGGAGAAAGAGGGAACACGTTACCCCTCTGTTGGCTCCCAGGTATTTTTAGGAATTATTTTCACTCTTGTTTTTAAGGCTCTACATGGGATGGCCCTTTCCTACACTCCCTACCTGCTTGGCCTCTCCTCCACCACTAGATCACTCAGATTCTCTAAATGTTCTTGTCTGTTCCATCTTTGTGCTTTTGCCAAACAACTTGAACTTAAAAGAGAAACTTTAATTCTAAACTCAATTCAGCAAGTACTATAGCAAGTAGTAAAGTTTAGATGAAAGATAAGAAGGCACAGGAAGTTTGTGGTGGAACCCAATGAAAATATATCCCCACAATTCTACATAAAACCGGTGCTGGAAACAACAATCTCAAAGTAAGGAAAGGTCATGTCTGCACACAGTATAATTCTGTCCCATGCTTTGCTGCACATCGTTGTTGACATTGTTTGTTGAATACATTTATACTGTGTTCGGACAGTAACTTTCAAAGCCAGCAAGCGATACATATTGGTCTGGAGTCAAAACTGTCATTTACAACATCGCAGAAGCACAGATATACAGTGGTTTCTAAATACAACAAGGTGTGACAAGAGAGGGGGTGACAACCAGTCACCGTGCCTCAACAGAAATATCTGCCCAGTCGGAAGGAGGCAGGAAGAAATCCCTGCCTTGTCTTCGTGTTTTAAATTGTCAAGCAGTGTTTGGTTTCTGACACGCTCCCCCGCTCTTCTGAGCAGAACAAGTGACAACTCTGCCCACTATTATATACAGTATACTACAGTATATACATGGTATGCTATATATCAATGGTTATGGCCCACATCCGACCCACGTATTTGGAGTCTTGTATCAGTGCCTGTCATTGGATCAATCTAAACAACTATCGAGCCCATGCTGGTTCAGTCGGAGCTTTTCTGACAGCCCCCTCTCCTTTCAGGACCAAGATCACTCCCGACAACATTCTCCTCCATGCCCTAAAATATTTCAGTGACACTAAATAATTTTGAACTTGTCACTTCTCACACAGACAGTCAGACAGACAGGGATAAAAACAATCAGCCTGCAGGCTGGAAGAGATAAAAATGATCCTTGTTCCCCTCTGTAGTTTTGACTTTAGCGAGTGACAGCCAACTTGATAAAGTTTCAAGGCAATTTAGAGGAGGTGAGTGATGGAAACAGGATGCTAGAAGTGACCTCGAACTGAGCAACGCCTTCTCATATTCATCAGAAATCCACCAGGCAAAAATGGAGCTTGGGAGGACAGGACAGGATGTTCGGTTCGTTTGCACAGTGCCAAGTTATGACAGCCGGCTGAGAAAATAACTGATTAAATGCAAATATAAAAAGGACAGAGGTAAGAAAAGCGACACATTTATGGAGATGAGATTTACAAAAAAAAAAAAAAAGACAATAATTCAAAGGACAAAGACTTTAAGCTTAATTTATAATCCCTCACACGCAACACATAGTAAACTTGAAACTGTGTTATTGTCGGCAAGTGACGCCATCGTACAATGGACTATAAATTAGTCTGGCTTTAGAAGCAGGTTGGTTGAAATGACTTAGACATAGACATAGAAAGGTAGACGCCTCTTTCGGCTAGGGCGCGTATGCATTGGGCAACTAAGGGAATCTTCATCGCTTCCGTGTTCATTGCTTCCGCGTGCGTCACACATACGGAAGTCGGTAAGACAATCACAGGCAGGTGGGAGCTGGTCTTTACGTATGCAGCCTATAAGAACAGAGCAGCAGCTCAACATCGGAACTGGCTCTATTGAATTGAATTGTGGTCCTTGGATAAGTCCCGGAAAAGACACGCTGTGATTGGCCAGTAGTCACTTTGACTGACAGTGTTCCCTTCGTTTTTTCCAGGAAGTCCGGACTAGAACTTTTGCACATCGCTCCAATTAACTGCAGAGGCGAACGAGGCATCTAACTCTTTATATCTGTGAACTGGACGCCCGTACCTTCTCGTATCCATCAGAAAGACACCTGTGTACAATTGGCATGAAAAGGGGGGATGCACCAAGACTCTTACCTGTGCTAAAACAGTGATGAAGTTACGGTTAAGGTGCACCGCCTCATACAGCGCCAAGAGAATCGCCTCATTGGTCCTGCAGGGTCAGACAGAGGTCAAAGGTCAGTGATCATAGTGAATCTTCTCGGATCTATGACATGAGGTACGTGTAGATCTACTTGAGGCACAAAGACGGTGCTTAACATTTACATTCTGTAGTTAATTAATAGTATATTGTCAACTAATAATGTAACAGTCCAACATTAGTCAACTCTACAATTTACAATATTTAACAAACCACTGGACATTTTCGTTGTAAATGTGGGTTCCTAACAGGTGTAATTCAAGCCAAACAGGGCTATGTCAGCACAATGAACATGGATTCCTTGTGACCAATATTTTCCCTTCAGTTATTATCATTAACAGCAGCATTGTGTGAATAACTGCTAATAAATCATTCCAGAAATGGTCCTCCTGACAAAGATGATGGCCAAGAGAACCGCACTTATGGTCATCAGCATGGGAGTAGTGTGTAACCATGACATCAACAACCTGTGTGTGTGTGTGTGTGTGTGTGTGTGTGTGTGTGTGTGTGTGTGTGTGTGTGTGTGTGTGTGTGTGTGTGTGTGTGTGTGTGTGTGTGGTCGGTCTAGTTTTCCTTTTGGACACCTTTGGAGCTTTTAGGAACAGCCAGCCATTTTCAAAACTTCATCTGCCTTTCCAGTCAACAAACAGCCAATCAATATGTGGCAACTGTTTATTGATACAGGACAATTAATTAAACATGTCGGAGCAACACATGCCCGGTACATACAGTACATACACTCAAAAACAACATCAATAGTTTTGAAGAATGTTTGTACTTTTCTAGACGTGTACTTACTGTACAGAGAGCTTCTCATCGGCATCTGCTATAAACATACTGCCCACCTGTGGACAGGAGAAGTACCACTCAGCATCACAGAGCACTTCAACAAAACATACAATACTGCCGTACAAAGCTAAAGTGCAGTAACCTTTTTACATTAATTGTACATCTGTTCTTGAGGTAATTGTTTATCCTCCAAAATTTGACCTTTGGGATACACAAGTAAGCATGTGTGTCCAAAAACATAGTTACTGCCACTCCTAGCATAGTTAGTTATCCACCATTGAGGATCCCACTGTTTGAGGGGAGATGCTAGCGATACACTGAAGTAGAGATATGGACCTTCCAGTACAGAAAATAAACAGGAAGCAGATGGCGCAGCGCTTTTTCGATGACATCATACACATTTGCCGCTTCTGCTGTGATTCAGTTCTTTTGTGACAAAAAACAACACCTCGGGAACTCGAGTTTGACAGCGTGGAACATTCCGCGATAACTCACAACGAAATAAGCGCTGGCAGACAATGAGTTAAAGAAAACACAGGGGGAATGCATGGCCCAGTAACCTCACAGAGCACTGACAGTTTGAAGAGTGATGGTCTTACCATACTGGTGAAGGTGGAAAAGAAGCCACCTTGGTTCTCCTCCTCTTTGTCTTTGTACTGCCTAGGAGGGAGGAAATGGGAAGGAGACAGGATGAACGGAAGTCCAGGATGAGTACTGAGTGACCTTGTGAGGGATAATAGACCGCTTATCAGATGTCACACTGACAGGAACCAGTATGTGCTCGCAGATCGGCACAAATGAATGACACCGCTCATAAGATGCTATGGAAAAGTGTGCATCACATCAAACTTCCAGATGCATTTTTTCTCCCAGTATGGAGGAAGAATGCTTAGGATTTGTACAGTGAGCTCTCGCTCTTGAAATATATAACCCTTGTTTTCTGTTGTGATAGCAATAATAGCAATTCAAAGAAGTTGTCCTCCAAACCCCACCTCCAGTCGCTGTCATCAGACTGGAGGGAGCGCTTAATGATCACGGCACCAGGGCCTGCTCTTGCTTGTGCAGTAGTAGCCCCTCAAGCCTAATTTATGCTCCGTCCCGTGAAGGTGTGGCACTCACGAGAACAGCCGAGAATAGCAGACCTCCAAGATCACAACGGTCGCATCTGCGACGAAGACGTGAGCTTGTACAGTACAGTATGTCAGCTATTCTCGTCGTGCAGTAGCGGTGCGCGAAGTAATACATGTCTCGAATTGATGATTACATGAAAAAGGAACCTGTGCGTCCAGTCTCACTCTCAATATTTGTAAACAAATAATTTGTCTCCTGCTCAATAGATCAATTATAGTTATGCTTGCTGAATCCTGCAAGTCTATTACCTTATAGGCAGTATAGTGTCCACACTCATTTTCATAGGTCAATAGCTTTTGTTGTTAGATCTGGATGGTAACAATTACAGTCTTAAAACAACCTGCATTGAAGAATTAATCCAAAGTCTTTAGGGCAGCCCTTCGTATTGGGGCGGTGACATGACTGTTTTCCAAAGCAGCAGCTGCAAGTTTGTTAGCAGCTTTACTCTCTGCTTGGAATTTGAAAATTAAATTTAAATGTCTGATTGCCTGGTATCGCAATATTAGATTCATAGTGGTGATGATGATATTGAAACATATCGACAGAATAGTCACTCACACATTTTTTGTATTGTAATAAATGTTAAGTGTTTTGAAAACTACTCCTCATTTAGCTGGGGATGCCGTGGAACATCTGAGGATGCACAATTTCGAAAACCACTGAAAAAAGATAACGTGCCGGTCACAACCAAATTTAGGTTTCTACACTGTGCTTTTTCATGGTTTTCTCCTCTCCCATGTCCAAGTTTCTCCTGGGGAGTGGGGACATTAGATTACAAATGGGAACAAGGAACTGATTCCAGCTCTCATCCATCATTTGAACAAGGCTGTCTAAAAGGTCTGAGAGACAAGACTTTGCTTTTCAAACCGTAACAATCAAGATCCAATGGTTTCTTGACATGCCGACCAAAAATGCTAAGAAACGTTCCAAGTATGACAAACACACCAACAGGACAGACACAGCCTCCCCCCCCCCCCCTCCCGCCAGCACAAACACTTTCACAAAATTATATACATTTTAAAACAATAAATACAGAAATAAGTCGGACAAAGTTCATGAATAAATATGAGAAAACAACGTACAACTTAATACAACTGACAGAATTTATACCTGAACTAATAACTTTCAATCAATTCAGCCTAGAGCACAATATTCACTTCAGATTCTCCACCATTTGAAAATGATCATAATATTCAGTTCCTCTCCCAGGGGAAATGACACAAATATGTAACTTTGGATATAAATAACACGTCTTTAGAAGAACAGAAATAGATATTGTTTTTTGTAGGAAACGAAATCAAAGCTAAGATCTCTAGGAACTCAGAATATCGGGTGACAAATGCAAAACAGATCTCACCTGTTATATTCTGTCAAAGCCTGGTGGACCACCATACCCATTCCCTGGGAAACAAAATATCTCAGTCACACATTTGTCATTGACTAAGAATGAGTCAGTAGGCAAGGATTTACTGCCTTGCTAGAGCAGTGGTTCTCAACCTTTTCAGGCTGTGACCCCTAAAAGAATCAGATTTTAACTGGAGACATCCCACCCTGACAGGCACCAAGAGTTGAGGCATTACATTTTGTATAACACGGTTCTATTGTGAAAATAATTTGGGGACCCCCCTGAGGGTCCCGACCCACAGGTTGAGAACCACTGTTCTAGGGGACATAGTATATCTCAAGACCAGAGGCAGATTCTACAAATGTCTTCTAAATACCAACAGTTTTCTGAAAAACGTATGTTACTATATTGCTATAGTGCTCAAACTGTTTCATGTTAAGGACCCCCAAAATGACATGTATTTGGCCGAAATAAGACAGACAAACATTTAAGTTAAAAACTTACATCTAATGTTGGCTCATCATCCACAATGGAGAGCTTCACAATATAAGGATTCACCGACTGACAAATAACACAAAGGATCAATAAAGTTGATTTATTTCATATAAGTTAACATTTATTTCATAATTATTTCAAATATTTGAAATTTCATTATCAAATATTAGTCCAGTACCAACACAGAACACACACACCCCTACCTCATATTTCCTGTAGTTGACCAGTAGGGCCAAAAGGACTACAGCATCGTAACCATGCTGCCCCCTGCTGGACACATCTGACAGGATCTGAGAGTGAGAGTAAAGCAGTGGTGAGTAAATGACCCTCCACCAAGTATCTAATATGGGAATGGAACTCCTACCCTGGCAATGTTTAGTGTACTCATCCAACTAAGCTATATAAAATAGGACCATGCCATCATCCAGGTACAGTTCACAACACTTCAGACATCAGGGTGACCCCATGATGTACCTGTAGAATGGCCTCAAAGATGCTGTTGATCATCACATACTCCAGTATAGTGTTCTGACTAATGTTGTCGGTCACCTGCAGAAACACACATATTTGTTAGAAGTGCAAAGAAGCAGGGTGCATTCCACCAAGCCTATTCCAAAAGACATAAGGTGTTTGTATATAGTATACACAGTATATACTATATAGTATACACAGTAAATGCATGTATGTGTTGTTATGCCTCACCGTGACCAGGCAGAGCAGTAGTTTGAGACAAAGGCTCTTCAAACTTTCAGATCCCTCTCCACACAGAAGGCTGTCCAGACTCTCCATCAGCTCCTACACAGGACACACACAAACAAATGACATTCAAATTGACAAATCCGAAATCTCATTCTTTCTTTTACTCAGTTATGAATGTCAAACAATATTGCATATAACCACAAATACCTACCTTCATTCTGAGCTCAGCCTTGTCAAAGCCCATAAGCATGTTGATGATATCAAACCCAGAGGCAGACTTATTCTTCTGGTGGACCCCTCGGAACAGAGCACACAGCGTCTAGTGGGAGAGAGGGAGGGAGAGAGAAAATGAGCAGTACAAGAGACGGGGGGAAGGAAGGGAAGACAAGAGATAGACAGAATTAAGATAGATAAGAGAAAGAAAGAAAGAGTAAGGGGGAGAGAGAGAGAGAATTAAGATAGATAGGAGAAAGAAAGAGAGGAAGGGAGCGAGAAGATGCGTGTGTGTCTGCATTCAGAGTCAGACTCAAGGTCTTTACACACTGGGGGTGAATTTGCGAATTGTGAATAATTCGCTTAAAAAAAATAAAGAAATGTATGAAGTCAATGCAAGCTTCCACACCGACTGTGAATTTCGAAAAAAGCAGCTCTTATTTATTCGCTCTCGTTTTAAATTTAGCGAACATTCGTAGTGGAGTAGTACAGTACAGTACTCAAGTAAATGTACTTAGTTACTTTACACCACTGGCTGCTTCTGCTGCGGTGCGGACTGCTTGTCTGCTGCGGGGGAACCCGTGGTGTCCTCTCTGCTGTGATGTGATGGGTTGTGTTGTGTGATGGCAGCCCCAAACAATTCGCACAACAGATAACTTTATTCAATTTGGCGAATTGTATACGCATATTTGCGTTGCACTTTGGTGTGTATGGGAAAAGGCGTAAGGCGAATACTTCGCATTTTCGGGTCGCTTTTTCGCGAAGCTTCGCTAATTCGCCGTTGTGTAAAGACCTTTAGTAATCAACGTAGCCAGGTTGTCCCCACCTGCAGTGCGTTGACCACCTTGATCTGGTGTTCCTCCCCTAGAGCCTGCACACAGTGGTGGAACAGAGAGTTGATGTTGTCCTGGATCCTCTGCACCTCCTCCCCATCTAGACTCTCCAACTTTGTCTCCAGGTACTCCAGGTTCACCTGGGAGGGAGGGAGGTGGGAGCGAGGAGGTCAGGCCAACCAAGCCTTGCAGCAGCTTGCGTCATGTTGCACGGTGACAGGGCCTTCTCTCCCGTTAGCTAGGCTACCCTATGCTGTCTCTCATGTCTGCAGTTTATTTACTAAGGTGTGGACAACGCGCTGCTGGATAGAAGACGTTGGGGATAACTCGCTCATCCAGTCATACCAATATCTATGTATTCAGACAGTAAACATGTGTTCCCAATTACATTAAGTGACTAGGGTTGGACACGGTAACCGCCGTACCGCCGTACCGCGGTAAACCGAGGTCTACTGCGGTGTCAGTGTGCTTACCGCGGTAAAAAAAGACAAAAAAAAGTCTATTTTTTATTGGAAAACAAGCGAGTTTTAAAACAGGGGAGAAGCGAGGACCGCATGCGCTCCATGCCGCTCTGCTCTGGGCCGTGTACCACAGTTTGGAAGCCACATACATCACTCTCACTCTCAGAGACACAGACAGTCACTGCTGCTGCCTGCGTAGAGGAGTACAGAGCAGCGTAAACTTTCTTTGTAATCCACACGACACAAGGATGTTAATACATACCTTGTGTTGTGGCATATCTTTTTGTATTCATACGGATTACTGGCGGAGCGCGGGCCGCGTGGACTAAAACCGAAAATTAAACTATTTTACTTTTTCCATCGCGTCGCACTTTGTGCCCGTTCGGCGGCGCGTCGGAGATTTTATAACCTTTTCTGTCAAGTCTTGTAACTAAAACCTGTATATAGCAGCACTCAATCACTGGGATTTGAGAGTTGAGACGTGACGTGAGTTTACAGAATCACTGTACACGATCTGACTACCCGTCCTCTTCTGGTTTGTTCACACAGCTGTTTGTGTCTGAAAAGCCTACTAGCTAGCCTACGTTACTATGGTAACCCGACAGTGCAGATCTAAAAGCTCAGAACGCGTCGCGGATGCAATGTGTTGTGAGCTTGTAGATCTGCTCCTTTCAAAGCCATACCCGCTGTGCTGTAGGGAGAAGTATAACTCGGGCGGTCAGGCTGTGTCGCCTCTCCACTGTGGAGAGGCGACTTTAGGGAAGATGATTGCAATATTTTGGCTTATCGCCGAACCTTAATTAATAGATACGGGGGTGCGGTAATTACCGCAGTACCGTCGGTAAATGGGAAGACGGTAATCGCGGTAACAAAATGTCGATACCGCCCCAGGCCTACAAGTGACAAAACGTGAATAGCTTGATAATAATCTATATTCACGCTCAAAATATGGCAACTACTAGAAAGTCACACTCACACAGTAAGAGACAGACATCTATCCACAAGTTTCCCCGGGGGTTTACTGGAGACTATCAGGACCAAACTTCCGGGTTTAACAGCAGACATACAAGCTCACGTCGCGTCGCAGATGCAACCCGTTGTGAGCTTGTAAATCGGCGGCGGAACCTCGATGCAGACGTTTGCGCAATGCACTATGGGGCGTTGGAAACTCGTGGATAGACAGTTAGGAGAGGGGGTGTCATACTTACTAGCTGTGCCAATTACTAATCCACCTACTAACTTGCTGAGCCACCAGGAGGACCCCATCAATGTCAATGTTTGAAGAGGAGCGAGTACCATCATTACCTTCATGAGAAAAAGCTCATCCCAGAATCGAGGATTGTTCTTGGCTGGGTCTTCTTTCTATAGGGAAAGACACAGACAGCAACAAGATAGTGAAACCACCGTCTTGCATTAGCCATACGGTCACGGAACTCTACCTCCCCATATATCTGCTAACATGATCTAAACTCAATATAAGGGATACGTTGTTGCACAATGTTATCCAACCCATATCCCTGTCTGTCTGTCTGCACCTCGGCACTGAAGCCTAACCAATGGACCAAGGATAATCTCTGAAGCATACGGAAGTATAGCCTACTAGCGGCCTAGTTGTTGGGATGACATCACTTTAGCCCCTTTTAGATTGCAGCTTCAGCACCACACTACACCACACGACACTACACCAGACCACACCACATAAAAATATCTACATTTTCCATTACACAAAAGTACCCCTATTGGTAAGAAACAAATTGACCCTTTTAACTGTGATTAATATAAATTTGTATTACAACTATCCTAATTAGAATACACTATAATGGATTATAACTGTTATTATAATATACTATAAACTAAGCATTATGCCACTATACAGTATGCGAGTTTAGAGACTCTACGCTTGCTAAGGGAAACCACGCCCCGCACTCATTTTTGAAGCTTGTGATTGGCTGAACCGGAGGTAGGGAGCGCTCCATTGCTTATTGTAAGTCGCTTTGGATTAAAAGCGTCTGCTAAATGCCTAAACTGTAAACTGTAAACTGTAGTCACTTGGACCGCGCGAGGTGCACCAAAACCCAATTATCATGGCGTTTAGTTGCCTGCGGCGCTCGGGGGCGAAGAGCAGGACCAAGGACCGCTGGCCTTCGCGCCGCTTGCAATGTCGTGGACAATAACTGCCGACGCTGTAGAAAACGAGCGCTCCTTCCCTTAGAAAGCGTAGAGTTTCTAAACTCGCATACAGTATGTACTTACTACTATGATAACTATAAAACACTATACACTAATAGATTATAATAGTGGTTATAACACAATAGAATCTATTATCATGTATTACAACTATATCCTGGTGGTCTAAATGAAAGGTCAGTGAGTGATCAGTCATTATGAAGTGTTTGGCACTGTTTGGCCTAGCTCAGACCTACTCTAGATTGGATACTTTTTAGTACCACTTTCACACCACTCTACCCAGGTCCTTGTAGTGGAATACCTGGCACAAGTGGGCGGTGTGAAGTGGTGTGCTGTTGGGCCATGTCAGTGGAAAAGGGGCTAAACATAACCTTTGGATATACGGTTCTGCCTCAGAGCGTTGGCTGAGACCGTGTTGGAGAGGCTGGTTAAAGTTTAGAGCTGCGATGTTAAAAGACAGCACACAGTTTCACAAGTTTTCAACACGTTAAAACATTCCCTGATGTGCATGCAACCCGCCGTGTTGTGATTTGTCAAAAAAAGACAGCTTCCAGGGGAAGTGCATACAGAGGTCACACTTTATAGACATTCTCTAAGTACAATAGGTCGTTACCAGGCTTTTCTCCTTGGAGATGAGAAAAGGCTGGGAACGAGGCTAGTTTTCAGCCAACATCCCCCAATTGCAATTTTTTATGTCACTCACCGCAAAGATCTCATCATACATGAGCACCACCTTTTCCTTTAGTGGTTTCTTAGAGGACGATGTCCTCCTCAACAGCCCCGCCTTCTTCTCCACCTGAGACATGGTTACCTCTGAACACAGATAAAAACACCCCAAACACACACACACACACACACACACACACACACACACACACACACACACACACACACACACACACAGAATGAGAAATACACACAACCAGAAATGCACATCCATATAAAACATCAGTGGTGTAAAAGCAGTGGTTCTCAACCTGTGGGTCAGGACCCCCAGGGGGGTCTCCAAATGACATGACAGTGAAGTGACAATTTAAGACCTTTTTAACTCATTCTGAGCCCAGGACATTAACGGATTAGGGGGTCCAGAGTGCCCCCTCCCGGCCCCATTAACGGCCGCTGTCTTATTTTGAAGGCCAGAAGTCTAGACCGGAAGTACTTCCGGTCTGACGTCATCGGATCGTGCGCCGGAACCGATGCGTGTCCACGTGGAGTTGTGTAATGGCCGACCGGGAGCTTTTATAACTGTGTAAAATAAGCGAGCATCTGCCTCCATCCTAGCTTCTAAAGTGTAGTTTTGAGATAATGGACATTAAAGATGAGATCGGCCGTCCACCTCAATGTTATGGGATGACTATTGTGTGCTCGTGGAGCCGTGATGATGACAAATCAGCGCGGATTTCGTCTCCGGAGCGTCGGCCATTGTACTAGGTATTTTTACTCGCCGTTACAGTAATATATTACTTTTCCCGCGACATCGCGTGGATGGCACTATAGATACTCTATTACTTTTCCCGCGACATCGCGGGGTTGGCTTTTAATGAGTTAATACCTCAAAAAGAAAGAAGGAAAGAAAAGAAATAAGACCATTACTGCATCAATAGTAATCAACAAACTATACTATAAAAACTGGTCAAACCTTGGCCAAATTGTGAAATAATAGAACAATTTTTTTTTAAAGGTTGAGAACCACAGGTGTAAAGATCCCATGACATTGATCAGAAACGGGTACACATTTTTGTGTATCATTATTTTATGCTTTAAGTAACTATTGAAAAATAGCAGATATACGAGCTTGTAGATCTGCTATTTTTGAAAAATCGTGAAAATTAGAATTTTGACCCGATTCTATAAGAAAAACCTATGTTTCTATGTCAGCAATCTGGCCTGCCATCGTCACAGAAAAGGTCCTTTTCACTTAACTGGAGCTCAGTTAGTCTGTTCTTGAGAGACTACTATGTCAGTGGTTCTCAAACTGTTTCATGTGAAGGACCCCCAAACTGATATTTATTTGGCTACGGACCCGCATCTCAAAATATCTAGTTTCAGGGACCACCCAGAAGCAAAATCTGAGTTACAAAAACATTTGCTTTAAAAATACATATATTCAAAGATTTGCACACATTTTCCACGACTTTTTCAAAAATAGCAGATCTACAAGCTTGCAGCGCTGCACTCGGTGCCGCGCTGTGAGCTTGTAGATCTGCTATTTTTCACTGGTTAAAGCATTCAATAATTCTAGGCCTAAATGGGTTAAAGTGACAGCACCTCCTCCTACCATGTGGGTTGAATGGAGCTGGCTCCTCCACACCAAACTCCTGGCAGCCTGGCCCCACACAGGGCAAGGTTTAACTGTGGCAACCAGCTGGTTGTTCACAGCTGGTCAGACGTCATTTCACCTTCCTGCGAGGATAGTGTGTGGTAGTAGATAAGTCATGCCCCAACCAATAACTGAATGTACAACCAGAAGCCTTTGTTTCTACATACATTACACTCATTGATTGATTGATTGATTGATTGATTGATTACTTTATTAGCAGTTTGCATAGGAAAAGACATGACAGTACAGTTCAGATACAAAGTCTACTAAAAGGATTTAAACCCAAAAAAGACAATGTCTTTGTTTACAAAGGTGTCAGGCAGCTTTTCGATCTGGTGGGAGTTACATGGGATGTACTTTTATCCAAGCTTCTGGATAATGTCAGACTTTGTTCTGTGTGTTAGCAGTACAGTGGCATGCAGACTGTCAGTGTCTGCAGTGTTGCTGAATGAGTGACATATTTACATTCCTCTTTAGTGGCCACAAGTCAACTCAACCAGGCTTTACACAAACACCTAACTTGCCATTACAAATACCTTTAGGCGCGCTATTGGCATTAGGCTTATTGACAGTCAGATCAAAACTCATCCTACATCAGCTGACGTCTGCTAAAAATGTTTACACATGACATGGGCGTTGGAAAAAAACAGCAAAGCTATTCGGTACCCAGACAACTTAACTTAGCTTATACAGTCTTACATAATAGCAACACCATAATCTATGTTCCAGTTAGTAAGCACGGTGTCTTATTCAAACCTTTAATAACTTTAGTAAATGAGAAAACTCCAGTCATCTCCAGCTAGTTAAGGCAGCATGAGCTAGGTTAGCTCTGCTGCTTTACGTTTAGCTAGCTGAACACTTTGAGCTGTGTTATTCAGCCCTGTGCGTCTGAGCCAGACAAGACAGCCAGTTAAATTGTTTTTTATAAGCTCGTTTCGTTCTTACCTCTATCAAACTATCGTCAATTGCGGCGTAAAGTTTGATTTGTACTGTGTGTCAGGAGGAGAAGAGAAATCTAGCACTGCTCGACCCTTTAGCTCCTGTTTGGAAAGCTAAAGCTAGCTGTTGCTGAAATCATTCGGTGGGTTTTGCTGCCTGCATGGTCCTAGTGTCCCACACTCTACCCAACCGGCAGGGTAAAGTCTCGCTCTTTCGAAAGACCATCATTTCGACAGGAGGGTTAGCGACTCACCCCACGGACAAAGGTCCTTGCTATGAGTATTTACTTTACAATTCACATCAGAACAAAAAATTAAAGTCTTCCTTGTGTCATGTTCAAAATACACAACCCTTCCTTCCTTTTATTATGGTCTAAACCTCCAAAGAACCATAACTGCCAAAATGATTCCTTTAAATGTGAATGTGTTACAGTACAATGTTTGTGCAAAACTGAAAGGCAAATTTATACTTAATCACATAACCCTTTTTAAAGAAGTGTCAATGCAACACTTTTTTCCCTATTGAAAATGAGTATTTTTTATCAAATAAATACTGCTTCATCACCACAATATCAAGGTAATCTGTTTTCTTTTTGTGCATCTTTCGATAGCCCGTAGAGGTTTATAATCCCCCTGAAGATGTTGATTAGAACAATTTGAATCGAGTTTGGTTCCTTGTGTTTCAGGAGTGCAACACAGTTGACATTCAATGACAAGCAAATAGAGTAGATTTCCATATCGTCGTTGTCGGGTGGAAACCTCATGTACAAATACCGTTCGTTTTGTATTTATCATTTAAATGATGATTTAGACTAGTGAAAATAGCCGATCTACAAGCACACAACACCTCGAGGCGTTGTGTGCTTGTAGATCTGCTGTTTTCACGACTTTTGTGTGACGGCCTTGTGTGATGAAGCAGGGCTTTACTACGGCCTTGTGTGATGAAGCAGGGCTTTACTTTGCGAAAAAGATTACAAATTTGAAACTTGGAGATACAAGGTTTCTGCCCGACAGTGACGATATGCAACATGGAACAAAACTTAAGAGAGGAGAGGGACCAGAAGGAGTAAAGGAGAAGAGGGATGAAGGTGTGAAGGCAGGAGTTAATTTGTTCTGGGCTGAATGGGGTCATCAAAATGCCACCTGGCCCAGAGACCGCCAAAACCTTCACCCATTATTTCATGTGAATTAATAGGAGATTTATAGTAGGAGATATGAGGCTCAAGTTCAAGTTGGGGGCTTTGTCTCAAAAAGGAAACTTGAAGCTACCTATGCACATTATAGAGATATAGATATATAAGATCATACATCCTTTTTTATGGCGGAGATCAATCGATTCTAGATCCGTTATGGAGCAAGATATTTAAAGGTAATATACACCTCCAGAGAATAGATGGTATACAAATTTATCCTGTCTTGCACACGCTCTCACACGCACGCAGGCGTGCACGCACACAGACACACCAGAGAGGCACTGTGTGACCTTGTGGACTGAGTGCTGGCCCTGTGTCCAGGGCCAGCAGCAGGTCCAGCTGCCCATCGCTGTCAAACTCTTGTCACCGTGCTACCTGTCACCCTGGGAGACAAAAGACCTTTCTACCAACCATCTTATGTAACAGTCCAAATGGTATGTTTATCTAGCATCTAGATATAATATAACTCCCATACCCTGGCCTGCAAGGAGGCAGTACAGTTAGTTGTGTATAATCAGTCAAAATAAAGCCTGTAATAAAAAATAAATCAACAATTGTTACTGCAATCTTCAGTTACTGGAATGAAGCACTTTGCATTGCTTATATTTCACAGTAAAAGTCAAAGAAGAAAAGAACGAGATGAAGCTTGATATATGATTATCAAATAAAATAAATTATTTATTACACAAGCACAACTTAAACTGTATAAGAAAACATTTAATGTATAAAACAAGATAATTAAAAAACATAAGTGAGAAATAAAAGATTAAACCATTGTCAATGTACAATATAACACCAATATTTACAGAACTCTTCTTAAAACCAAATATATAATATATTAATAATAATAATATATAATAAATGTGCAAAAAATCATGATCATGATCATGAAAATATACTTATATCTGTACAAAATAACATGACTATACAATGTATTTGATGAATCAAAGGAAAAACTAGGACCCATCTCGTAGTGGTGTCCAATAAGAACTAATAACCAAAATATCAAAGGAAAAACTAGGACCCATCTCGTAGTGGTGTCCAATAAGAACTAATAACCAAAATATCTACTGTGATACAATTTATTTGATGAATCAAAAGAAAAACTAGGACCCATCTCGTAGTGGTGTCCAATAAGAACTAATAACCAAAATATCCAACTGTCTAACTATCTATCTGTGTAATGTTGGGAGCTTGTAGATCAGCTATTGGCACTAAAATTGAAAAGGGCATTTTGTTAATTCACAATATTCGAAATTATTCAACCCCCTCTGAAAATTAGGTTTATTAGTGTAGCCACTGTTCCTTTAACTTTGAACTTGTGAACTACCAGTATCCTCAAAACCGTTCTTTTAGGAACATTCATTGCTTGATTGTGTGCCGACCATCCTTATGTGTAACATTAAAAGTTATTCAAATAATATTCAAGTTATTATAAGACATGTATTTGTCATACTAACAATAATCTATGGTCAAAGGTAATGTAGCTATTTAACCCCGTTACTGTCATTTCAACCCTGTTACCATATCATTTTAATCATGAAACATAAATTACTTAATCAGCACACAAGAGTATGATCTATTGTCCTTTAAAGAGATTAAAAAAGGAAAAGGATATTAAACATTGCAAAGGCACTGAATGTTCCTAGAAGTACAGTTTTGAGCATAGTTCACAAGTTAAAAGTCAAAGGAACAGTGGCTACACTAATGAACCTAATTCTCAGAGGGGGTCGAGGGGGCACAACTGTAGTAGGCTATTTTTGTAAGAATGAGTCTAAGAGTTCCAAGAAATGCTGAGTAAAGTAAATTTCTATTTGAAATGAATTGCAGTGAAAGTCAAGTGCTTGGGAGGGGAAAAAAATAAATACAAACATAAATAAAAAAACACACACTCCAAAAATGTACTTGAGTACACTACTCGTAAACGTCCTGAAGTTCAGGTCTTGGAGATCCTGGCGGGTGCTGACTGCATCTGGGCTCTCAACAACCTCAATCGTTGGCAAGGTCCAGGTGGTCTCCTGGTGGCGACGGCAGCGGATGGTCGTTGGCAGGGTCCAGGTGGTCTCCTGGTGGCGACGGCAGCAGATGGTCCCTGTGGATGGAGAAGAAACACAGGTGTTTTAGTATCAATGTCCAGCTCTTTCTCGACTACAATGCGTAAATATCTTAATAGTTAGTAAATCATACATAGAGTAAGTTATGTCTCACCATAACTAAGTTACATTAATTATTATATATTCAAACAATGCAATTCACAACTACAACAAAACATTTAATCACAATATTGTATCCTTGTTTATATTTATTTTAATTTCATCAAGCTTACCAATATGTACATATTGTAGCATTAGCCCTAAAATTAAGCTTTGTTTGGTGCTCGTATATATTTAGAGTTTGAGTGCATAATGTGTGTACAATGTAACCAGTAACTGTGTCACTTATTGTAAACTCTCTATATGAACGTTTTGCCTCACCTTCCTCCTCTGGGCCATCCTGCTGTTGTTGGGGTCATCGATGACGATGCACGTCCTAATGCTGGCGACGTAATCTTTATCGATCAGCAGGTGGTGTTTGGGTGGCGGTGACCTCTCTCCTCGGCAGGCAACACCTTGGTGGCATTCTCCATGGCACGAGTCTCCTTTGCAGGATCTCATTGTTGGCCGACGATTGGCGCCTGTGGTCTGAGAGACGTACTTCTGCTGGAGGAAGCCTTGCATACCCCTGCAAAAAGAGAGAGATGACAATAAGCAGAGGGTTAGGGTTATGAACTCCAGTCAATAAACAACAAGGTAAATAGTCACATAAATACAGCACAGAGAGAACAATGTAGTGCCTCAGGTAACCAATTAACCTAGCATCTGTCTATACAACATGCTAAATACCATCTAAACATGATTCTTAAACATTTGTGGTCAAGAATAACAAAACCATGAGAACAAGTGACCGAAACGTATGTCCTTACTTCAACCAGCCAGTCATGGGTGCACGCTTCTTCTTGGCCACGGCAACTCTCCTCCTGGTGGTGACCTGTGGGGGAGAAGAAAGAGGAGAGTCAGTTTCCGTGTCTGAACTGTCGGTCAGACACGGAAACCAACTCACCAGCTGCTTGGCTGCGTCTCCTGCTGAGGCATCCTTCTCTGGCACCTTCCTCCTCAGTGTCGCCCTGGGATTCCGGGGGTCATCGACCAGGGTACACGTCCAGTCGTCCTGAGTGTCCTGACGGCACTGGGTCCAAACCCTCTTCAGGACCACCCTGGTGTTTGATGGGTTGTTGGGGTCCTGGATCAGGGCAGACGTCCAGGTGAAGCTGGTAGCTGCATCATTCTATGGGAGAAAATGGAGACATTAGTAAATTGAGTTCAAGTACTAAATCAATGTCCAAAAGTGATACTTCTCAGGATTCAAATGTAGATAGATAGATAAATAAATGCATCAAACACGCCGCTTCTTCGAGCTTGTAGATCTGCTATTTTTGATTCTTCTGTTCTATGTGAAGCTGTATCAAGTAGGGTAAAAAAACAAAAAGTTAAGAGGACTCTGACTGACAGCATTTTTGTTTTTAACAATAATGATTAGAAAGAATGTATGAATGAAACTTAGCCAGGAGCCATAAGCTCCTTCAGGTGGAAAAGGTTCAGGCATGGATGTTCCTGAGGCGTCTCCTTAGGGTGCTGCTCTGGGCATGTCCCACTGGAAGGAGACCCTGGTGAAGACAGTACCAGATGAGGAGATTATATCCCCACGCTGGCCTTGGGAACCCCCAGGATGACAAGTGGCTAATGGTGCCAGGGAAGAGTCTGGAACTCTCTGGTGGAACTGTTGCACCCTCAACCCGACTCCAGATATTAAGCAGTTGAAGATGGATAGAACATTATACAGTTGGTTATTTGCACAGTAAAATCCTCAGTGTTCATTTGTAACTCTGAGAGGGAGTAACTGTAAACTTTTACAGGTCCATTGGTTAGAACTGTAGGGGTCCTTGAAGGGGTCCCCAGCACAATATAGTAGGCCAAACAAAATCAGTTAAAGTGATCCCTGACTAATACGACAAATATGCCTTAATACATTATAATTGTCCTCTATAACTACAATGTAAAATTAAAAACACCTTAATTATTTTATTTCTTCTAGAAATAGCTAATCTTTCACTCAACAGGGGAAATGCCCGTCGCAAGTTGTTGATGTCATAAATGTCATGTCATGTGTGATCTATCCCTATGGAATTTATGGCATGCATGTGCAAATAAAAACAAACTTAATACTTCATATGGTTAATATGAGCATCAACTCAATATGTCAAATGTGTTTTTTGCACATGCATGCCATAAATTCCATAGGGTTAGATCACACATGACATTTATGACATCATCAACTTGCAACAGGCATTTCTCCTGTTGAGTGAAAGATTAGCTATTTCTTGAAGAAATAAAAATATTGAAGGTGTTTTTAATTTTACATTGTAGTTATAGAGGACAATTATAATGTATTAAGGCATATTTGTCGTATTAGTTAGGGATCACTTTAACTGATGTACAAACTCACTATGTGTCATGACTCATTATGCTGCTATAGGCATTGTGAGCATGTAGATCTGCTATTTTCAAGACAGCTTGAAAGAAATGTTGAATTTTAACACAAATCTTTAAAAAAAAAAACATATTTTCGGATGGGGAGGTCCATATCCAAATACATAGCCTAATAATAATCTGGGGGTCGTTGACAGGACATGGTAACATCCTCGTTCGGTGATAAATGGCCGTTTGTAACAATGAGTCAGTCAGTCAGTTAAGCCCCGTTTGAACCTCACTCTACAGCCGAGTGAATCGGTTCCAAACCGGACCAAAGAGTCATTAATGTGTAACCGTTTACGTTTGGTAACATTAATATTTGAACCAGACAGTCCCTTTGGCAAAATTTGTTTTCCAGAGTTAAATTAACATTGAATGAAACGAACAAACACTCGCTTGAAAGATGCAGTACCAGATGCACGACTCATTATTACAATTTACAATGTAGGCATTTAGTAAACGAAAAAGGTAAACCGACATCGACATCGAACGAAAACAACCTCATGCTAACTAACGTTTCAAATTAGCCGTAGGCCTACCCAGATGATAGGGCCAAAACAAATTGTCTGTAAAACGTGCTGTAAATAACATTACACGTTTACAGTTACCTATATTATGTTAACATAACGTCTATGCTAGCATACCGTGTGCTAACTAAGTTTCAAATTAGTCTAATACCAGATAGGGCCTAAACAAACCGTCTGTCAAACAACGTCGTGTAAATAACATACACGTTTACAGTTATTATATAACGTCTATGCTAGCATACCGTATGCTAACTAAATTTCAAATTAGCCTAATACCAGATAGGGCCTAAACAAACCGTCTGTCTAAACAACGACGTGCGCTAAAAACAACATAATTACACGTTTACAGTACATATTATAATAATAAACGGTTAACATACCATCTCCGTGATCTCAGTTGTCGTTGTTGTTGAATTACTCGAACTCGTAGTAGTAGTAGTAGTAGTAATGGTAGGAGTAGTAAGAGTAGTAGGAGTAGAGGTAGTAGTGGTGAAAAGTAATCTAGTCAACTGTTAACTCTGCTTGAAAAAAATGAACGTCCAGTCCGCAGGTGTCAAAGTGAGAGATTGACGAAACACTAGACATGACAGTTTGATATTATCAGCTGCAGATTCACTCTGATCAGCTGGAGACAGACCCGTCGTCTGATTGGTCCATTTGACAGCTACGACCCGCTGTGATTGGTCAGTCACATCTGGAACCGCCCCCGTCGCGTGCCGAGAGAACGAGAGCGGAGTCAGAAGACCTACAAGCTCACAACGTGCCACACCTGCACCGCTTTGAGAGTTTGTAGATCTGCTGTTGTTGTGTTCTCGGCGCAGTTAACGCGATGTTTGTTTTTAAAATGCAACATGTTGTTTCCCTTAATGCATAGCGCTATGACTCCGCCAGATGGTGGCAGCAGTGCGTATTTTCCCACAGAATTTGGGATTAAAATGTGTGTCACTGTCAAGATATACCAAGTGAGTTGTATGTTGTATGCTTTTGAAATTGATATTATCCTAGTCTAGATAAAGTACTATGTTCTATCCGTCTGTCTTTCAATGTTATATGAGATACTTAAAGTGTGGTCACTGGTTCCTGTGGAAATAAGCCTCGGCTTTCTAGGATCTCCTTTTAGTTGACCCTGTACCAGTACCAGTGATTTGTACTGTCATGAAACTGTACTTGTTTCTATTGCAAAATTGTAATACATTCTTCAATCAATTCTTCAATGTGTAGTCTTTGGACAAAACTAAACACACCTAGCTGACAGTGACCAGCAACTGTCATTTTCAGTGGTAAAAGTAGGCCTATCCAATGTTTTAATTTCAAGTTTTCAATAAATTGTATAACAATCTTTTGAAAATAGCAGATCTACAAGCTCACAATGCTTGCTTTACTCAACGTTTAGTATGCATTACACACTGAGTAATAAGACTAGTTGTTGAACAACGATGATCACAGTACTGGTTTTTACTCAACTGATGTGATAACAATCTGCCAATCTGGACCACCAGTACGTGCTGCTGGGTTTCTTCCTATCATGAGGAGAGGACCCACAGTACTGCTGGTTTTGAGCTATATAGGACTATTCTGCCCGACATGGGCATTGATTTATTTCATGCCTATAAAACATTATATGGAGCACTTTTGTTTCTGTCTGCCTGTCTCTCTTTTATGCCCACATATGGTGTTCCGTGTCCAGGCCATGACATCTGACACCATACCCTTTTAGGCCCATACATGGAGATCCCTGTCTGTAGAACCAGCCACACAGATATGGGCTGTCTTGGCCATATATGGATTATGTTAGTGTGGTATGTGGCCGATGTGGCCTCCATATATGGGCATTCCCATATGAAGTCCTGTTAGATATGGGCATAATATTGATGATCAGGGAACTCCATATATGGGCATAAAAGGGATTCTGTTAGTGTGACATCACAGGGAAGCCAGAGCGTGATGTCAGAGCGGCAAACCCTTAGAATTACAGTGTCAGGCGTGACAGAGATATATACATACGGACAAGCTATGACCGTTCACATACTAATCTGCGGCGTTCAGTGAGGGCACCCTTAGGGAATATTATCTGAATAATGTAAAATCTGGGAATATATTCCTTAACAAGAAATATATTCACCGATGTAAAGGTGTCTAGTAACACATCTAACAAAGTTTGAAATTCAATTTCCCTAGGGGAATTTTTGATAGCCCCTAATTTTCCTTGTAGTATAGTTGTTAATGGGACCTAACTTTCAGAAAAGAATTCCCCTAGGGAAATTGAATTTCAACACCTTAACATTTCTTTAAGGAATTTCACACATTTTATTAATATCCCCTGACTATATGTTGCATTTTGTATCAAAGTGAAATTGCTTATTGCTTTGAGATATCCAAACAAGCAGTACAAACAATGGAACTAAACACAGAAGCACTACATCCAATCACTGACTTACATTTAGTATCCAGTTGGTAGATAAAATAATGACAAGCTTGTCTATTCAAAAAGAATAAAACTAAACAAAACAAGATTGTCTATTAAAAAAAAAAACTCTCCAATCATTTAAAGTGAAAATGTATCTTTTATTGGTACCATACATTAATTATCAAGGGCAAAAACTAACCAAATCAAAAAATATATATCAAACGATGATTTTCTACAGGATTTGTAGAGGGTACAAGTCACCATTAAAACACAATCTTAACTGTTCCTGGACAGCTATGGAAAGGAACACACATAACAATAACAGAGCTTCATCTTGTATTTACAGAAAGAAAAAAAGAAAAGACTGTACTGCTATCAAATGTCAATCAAACTGAACTTGATGGAAGGCTGGTTTTAGAAGATATTTTGGTGGACTGGTAGTGCCACCTTGTGGCTGATGTAAGACTGCACAAAAACATGGACAAGCTACAAAGAAATCTGTGATTTCAGCCAGTGATCAAACATGAAATTCATTGATTAGCTAATAAAGTTAACCTTGGCATAAAGTTGAAATTGGCAGTACACCGCATCATGAGAACTGGAAAGATGACAATCATTACATGTGTGTGTGTAATAGTGAATTTCTGACAATAAATAGAAATGAATGACAAAAGCAAACGGGAACATGCCAAAATTACCTCTCAATGGTGACTGTGTACCCATGGGGATTTTTGTCATTTAATTTACACAAGTTTTAAAAAAGAGGGAAAGAGGAGAAGGGGGGGAATGAGGAAGGGAGAGGAAAAGAGAAGAGAAGGGGGTGGGGTCATGAGTGTTTTTTTTCTCTTTTTTTCAATTTTCTTTACATTAGATCAGGATGGCTTTAGGTAAATCTAAGTAAGAATACATTTTTATTACAGTCAGACAGAACTTTTGCTACTACCTTAAATATACAAGCACAAATACACAAAGTCAAAATCTTCCAAAAAGGAAACAAAAAGAAAAAGACGAAATAAAAACATCCACACTAAAATTATCTCTCTTTTATAAACATAAAAGATAAAAACAATATATTTTTTTAGAAGGGGGTTGTGGGGAGGGGAGGCATTAAAAGTCCTGTGTTGCTTCCTTGGTCTGTAGCTTTCAATCTTGGTAGAAAATAAAAAATAAAAAAGTAACAACTGAAATGAAGGAGTTACGTACAAATTAAAAACATTCTAGGGAAATAGATACTGGTATAAAACTCTTTAAAGGTGTAAGTATGTAAGCGTGTCAGCATGTGTGATTGAGTGTTAAATGCTTTATGTCTGTTTAAAAGGATGTACTTGCTGAGAAATCAGCGAGGGTTTGAGCACTAGGATTCTCAAAATCCTTCAATCATTATGTATACTTCATGTACGAATGCATGTATATATGTGTGTTATGTACGTGTTGGTTTAAGGGTAAGACGATTTCCTAGTGCCACCATTAGGTTCTCCCTACCAGTGTTTGAGTTGTAATGGATTCCTAACAAAATGAGTCTAAATTCTGGTCCACTCTGCCCTGGCAAAGCCCAGGTATTGGTTTCAAACTGATACGTTTTCCCTCTGCACGCGCGCGCACACACACACACACCACATGACACAACCGTAGACACATTCCCTTTTGCCAGTAACATGGAATAAGCACAACCTATCTATAAGTGGGGCAGAACCAGAGTTTAGAGCCAGCCGTGTTAGGAGGGCAGGTGAGCCAGCGCTCCCTAAGCAACTGGTCATCATCACAAAGCCCCACCAACACCATCTCCTACGCCCCCCTACACACACACGCACACACACACACACACCCACCCACACCCACACACACAGAAACACACAATAATCTCCATTTCTCCTCACTCATTTGCTTGCTTTATAGATGTGGCACTGGTATGGAACTACCAATAGATGCTGTTCCCATGTTTGGAAGAAAACACTGGATTTTGACTGAAATCCTGTCACAATCTAAGCTCTGAAGTGATAGTGAGTGAGACAAATGGTTTCGGGGCAGCGTCAGGATTCAAACAGATGGTTGGTGCATTCAGGTGGGGGCGGGTCTGTATCCGAGTTGTTGGACTTTATATGAGCTCCATTCCAATGCCTGTGAAAAAATGGACTCTGGTTCCTGGACAAAAGCTCCCAGTGAGATGCGCTGCTGGACAGTGGACATGTGTGTGTAGGGGTGCGGGGCCCGGTCTGAGGAGTGACTTACAGGCCTACACAAGAGTGTGATGTTTTGTTACGGTTGAGGGACTCAGTCTGAGCTCTAAAGCTGTACCTGCCGAGGGGAGAGTGTGGCTCTTGCTCTCCTCATATTTGAATAGGTGGTTCAGGTGTTTTGGGAATTAGAGTGGAGTGTGTGTTGAGGTTGTGGGACACTGGGCTCCGATGCCTGCTGTATTCGAGCGGGGTTGACTTTATTGGGGCTCTATTGCGATGCCTGTGAGGTGGGGTTGTCGCTCTTGCTCTCCTGGCTACTGGGGGCCTTGTTGTTCCAGGGCGAGTTGGCCCCCAGTGCTGGTGAGTTGTTGAAGCTGTCCTCGTCGTCGATGCCATTGGCCGCGTCGAACTGTGTGTTTTCCAGCCGCGTGATCAGACGCTCGTCCTCGTCGCCAAACTCCCCTCCCATCAGAGTGGGCTCGCCAACCACCATCACGTCCTGCCAACAAGGGACAAACCATTATTAATCAAGAGGTGGGGACGGGTGAGAGGACACAAACTTTGACATCGGCAGGAAGGGGTAGCATGTCACAAAATTGATGTCATTGAAGTTATCAATAATGCAGCACTTATTAGTAGTACTTCTTTAGTATAGATGTAATATTACTAGATAATAATGTAATTATTATTACATCATACCAATATTACAAACATTTTATAGGGAGCAAAATAAGCTCATCCAGAGTCCGATGGGCCTGCCTGTGTAATGCATGTGGCCTGCGGTCATGGCCAGTTGAAAACATAAGTTTAAGTTTTGATTCACCAGAGCACTCCTGTCAGCTTAAAACACACCTAAAAAAGAATAAAACTGGGGTCCAGCCACTAGGTGGAGATGGAGTAACTTACAGGGACCTGGCTGGACAGGGGGAAGCCACTGGCCGGACTCTTCTTCTTGCTGTTACTGTTGGTGTTGTTGCCTCCTCCTCCACTGATGGTGCTGCCTCCCGACATCTTACGCTTCCGTCTCTTGTTGGCGGGCTGTCTGGCGGGCTCAGCTACACAGGGAGAGAGGGGGGGTGTTAGGAAATACCTTCACAGGGTGGGGACCAGTGTTTGTTGTTTGTGTGAGAGCTCAGGGAGTTTGTGAGTAGGGATGGGACGATATGAAAATTTCATAGCACGATTATTGTGATAAAAGAAATTGCAATTTACAATATTATCGTGATAATCAAAATCCATTATCATGGGGTGGAACATTTGGCAAAAAATAGCAGATCTACAAGCTCACAATAACTTGTAGATCGGCTATTTTTTGGCAAAGACATTTGAAAGAGTGAAAGAAAGACTGTATCAAGTACGTATATTATAAGTACCTTTTACGAATTATAGATGGTTTAAGTGGTACCGGATAAGCGGCTCGGCAAATAAAAGGTGAATTGATCCCTGTGATTGACGGAGGATGATATCACGATAAATTAATTCTCCATGATGCGATTATCACGATAAAATCGCTTATAGTCCCATCCCTATTTGTGAGCAGCACGGTTGTGTTAAGAGTCAGAGAGAGAGAGAGAGAGAGAGAGAGAGTTGTAGTGACATGGCAAAATCCTCAGTGACCCAAATAGACTCCATTTCTACGCTCACATTTAAACTACCATTGGGTATCTTACTGCGTGATGAGTGTGTGTGTGTGTGTGTGTGTGTGTGTGTGTGTGTGTGTGTGTGTGTGTGTTTGTGTGTGCGTGCATGTGTAAAGTGTGTTAACTTGCAGGCGCACCCACCTAGGGCTGTCACGATTATGACATTTTACATGACGATTAATTGTCACTCAAATAATTGCGATTAGCGATTTAATTGTGGTTTTGTTGTTGACAATTACATTTCTGTTTGGCTTTGAGGCTTTGAAGTTGCACACGGTAGATATGACACATAACTTAATATACAAAGAAATTACTGACATATTTGACAACTTTATACTTAAAAAAGAACATTGATAGTGGAAATAGACGATCTACAAGCTCACAACGCGTCGCATCGCGACGCGTTGTGAGCTTGTAGATCTGCTATTTCCACTACTTGTAGATCTGCTATTTCCACTACTTTTGACTTTTAAAAAAATATATGAAGATCTTTCAACATGGAAACGATTATGTCAAATAATCACGATTAGACGATTATGTAATAATTGTGACAGCCCTACACCCACCTGGTGGGGCAACCATCCTCTGCCATTTCTGGAAGAGGCAGGTCTTGAGGCAGTCTCTGGGACTCAGGCTATACGTCTTGTGTCTGGACATTAGCTCCTGCATGGGCTCCAGGATCACACACAGCTGGGCAGAGGGACAAGCAACACAATACATTACTGTTAAGTGAATAATGCAAAATATATATACTTTATTAACACGCTTGTTAACAGTGCAGGTAGTACAGTCAAAGGTTGTGCTAAAAGGATAACCCAAAAAGCCCTGGGGACTTGTTTCCATTGTGGTCCATTGGACTAAAGTCATCAGTAATATCATACATACAATATGTAGCATCAAAAGGTATATTTACAGAGAAAGGTGGGGTGGGGCAGGGATACTACTACAACAGTGTTAAACTCATTTTAAATTGTATTTTAAGGTCGTTCATTCTTTTAGGTTAGTTTTGAGTTTGGGAAGGGAGTCGAGATCTTTAAAGAGGTGGTGCCATAGTTTTGTACTTTTTCTGTTTTTTGTCTATGAATTTAACATTACTCTAATAGACCACCGGGTGGGGTTATAATGTGCAAATTTGTCTTCCTGTGTATTTTTGTTTACTTCCTGGAAGCTGAAAGCCTCCGAGTCAAAAGGCCCAGTCAAAAAACACAGATTTAATGACATCATATATTCATCCCCTTCCCTTTTACCATTCACCCAACACTGTGGGTGTGGCTAACTTCAGCTGGGTCACCACTCACCTGACAACCAGGCATACTTAATGAACTGGTGTGTCTGCCCACATAAACACAATTTTAACTCTTTCTGTACACTTTTTTAAAAAGATCTTCCTCCTAGTATAATCATAACACCTGATCATCATGTTTTAGGGGAGAAAAAAAATCATGGCACCCCATCTTTAATGGCTTTTGAAAAATAAAAGTCTATTGTGAGATAAATAGGTCCCGAGTCTCCTGACTAGAACAATTTCCAAATTGAAGAAACTGACAATAGCATGAGAGAGAACAGTGTTTTGATTGCTACTGACTCGGGAGTCGGTGGTAGTGTTTCCTTTAAATGTATTTGTGTACCGCTTTTCGAAACAAGGTTAAATAATTTACAAAACAAGATAGAAAGTACAGTAGCATAAAACATGGAAGAGATCAAACTAATACATTAATATCAAATAGAAACTAAAATAGAAAGTAAAAACAGTACAAAAGGAGATAAGCATGGACAAAAGAGAGAGACAAGAAATAAGCACCATGAAAAGGCATATAAAAGGGCCTTTCAGAAGTGATTTAATAGACGTCAATGACTTGGCAAGCCTGAAATCCTCAGGCAGGGCATTCCAAACATAGCTGAGAGTGAAGGTGCTGTATGTACTATGACGTGTGTGTGTGTGTGTGTGTGTGTGTGTGTGTGTGTGTGTGTGTGTGTGTGCGTGCGTGCGAGAGAGACTCACTCGGAGGTAGTTGAGGGTAGAGTTGGACAGGCCACATCTGGTGATGTTTTTAGACAGCTGGTCCAACATCTGAGGGTCTTGGGCCTGAGACAACAGTCAAAAAACACAGGTCAAAACGTTGACACACAAGTATAAGACACACACATACTGTACACAACACACACACACACACACACACACACACACACACACACACACACACACACACACACACACACACACACACACACACACACACACACACACACACACACACACACACACACACACACACACACACACACACACACACACACACACAGCTGTTATGTCCCCACTCACGTGCATGGCCAGTATACTGCGGGGGATGAGTTCACGATGTTGTCTGATGCTGAAGTGCCATGTCTTTATCCTCATCATGTCGTCAAACATGAACTCCAGGTACAGGCGACCCTCCACACACACCTAGAAAATAGGTTCATGACCCCAGTTAGGCGTGACATTAACCATCAAATTAATTTACCGAGATGGAATTCAGGCATTAATGATGTACCCAAGGTGCTCTTGAGTTTCTGCTAATCTCTGGAGGTCAAAAACTCTTTTATACACTCCATAAAATATGTATATAATTTGAATTAAAAAAATGAAGTTTCCCAAACAGTGGGTCTTTTGTTTTTCTTTGAAGAATTTTAGGAATTTTAGAGCAAACAAAGCTATGCAATTCCATGAATTAGTAAAACAAATACAATATAATGAAGTAGTAAAAATAGCCGATCTACAAGCTTGAACGCGCTGCCAAGTGACACGTTGCGAACTTGTAGATTTTTTCACTAGTTTGTGTCCCGGGCAAACTCTCTTTTGGGTCTCGAGCTAAAAGGTTTGGGAACCACTGGGTTAGAGTACCTATATGAGGCCAAAATGATAATGGCCAGTCTGTTGCTAAATGCTGTGGTACACACCTGTGTGAACATGGGCTTGCCATTCTGGGTGACCATGGTACATTGGTCACAGTCCAGGGAGACAAAGTTGTTGTGGAAGGACTCCTTGGGGTGTTTCAGCACATAGTAGAGCTCAGTGGCGCCCCCTTCAAATATACTCCGGAAATACCTTGGAATCAACGTCCGGCCAATCGCTGCGAGGGGAGAACACAGGAAGGGGAGAAGAGAATGTCATTTGTAATAAGTTGTTTTCTTGTCTTTATTGGGTATGAGAAGCTGAGGAGAACAGGGAAGGAAGGGACTGGATGTGTTTACTGATCCATAGAGATAAGCATACTGAATTCAATAACAATACCGTTACAACAAATCTAGTCAGCTTAGAGAGAGACAGAAGACAAACAAGTTATGTAGAAAAACATTGTTTGAACATACTTTAGAATTTGGTCAGAATTTACCGGATACTAACAGTTTAAGGCAGGGGTCTTCAACAGGGAGTCCGGGACCCCTAGGGGGTCCTCAGAGTTACTACAGGGGGTCCTCCAAATCTTTTTTTTCTCCTTTTCTATATTAACCACTTGAACCATAGCCTCCATATTCTGAGAACTTTAGCCAAAAATAGCAGATCTACAAGCTCACAACGCCTCGCAGCGCTGTGAGCTTGTAGATCAGTTATTTTTGGCAAAAATGTTTGGTGTAGAGGGGAAAAAGAACAGACTAAGTACAGAGTAAAAAGTATCGACGGTTCAAGTGGTTAAATTTCTGGAAACACAAAATTAGATGAACCCAAATTACACAGATGATTGTGCTGTCAAATGATGAAACTAAACTATATGGTACTGTATCAATGGGTTGTGGGGGTCCCTGCTTCATCTCTCGCTCAACTAAGGGGTCCTTGGCCTGAAAACGTTGAAGACCCCTGGTTAAGGGTTGCACTGGTTGAAACTGTTCCAATGTAGGCATAAGTTACAGCTTAAATCGTACACATTCTTAGTAGATGTAAAGTCCTCCATAAAATACCGTAGGCAAACTTTTGAAAGGTGGGATGACTTGGAGGATGAGGAGTGAATTATACAGAATGTGTTGCGTCAGCAATGCGTTCTCTGTGACAGATTACAAACAATGTTGCCCTTGGACATGATTCATGATTACTTAGATTTGCGCTTTGCTTTTCCACCAGCTGAGATACAGAGGATTACCGGCCTACTGGCAGTAGACTTGCAACATGACACTGACAGAAATGGGACTCAAAATCAGTCCTGCTCTACAAATGTCTCCAAGAGACAATTATTGATCAGGTTGTTAGGTTGTTGACAATTTGTAGCTTACAAAATAATTACTTCTCCATTCTATATAGCTAATTTTTCTTGGTCTATAGATAAATGTGTGTAATCTGTGTTCATGTCAAGGTGCGAGTTTGTCCATTTGTGTTGAAATATAATGTCCATGTATTTGCTAGAGAATCACAGTGTTAATGTTATTTATATCCATAATAATAAATTTTCCCCTTAAAAAACCTGCACTATTGGCACGTTTCACATAGATTTAATTTCTTTGCTAAATACTGTAGTTACTATATCGATTTTAAATCATTGAATTGAATTGTATCGCCATGAATGAACCAATATTGTCCATGTGTAGTACCGTCAACCATGTATCGTGATGCGTATCGTATCGCTATTAAATGCATAATTACAACTAGCAACTACCTTATCATTTGCTCATGTACAAGCAGTGGAAAAACAGTGTGTCTTACTGTAGCGTTTGGGCCCGTCCTCCAGGCAGAATGTGATGGTCAACATGGCGTCATCTTCAAAGAATTCTGTAGTGAAGGCATCCCACCACAGGTTGTCACACTCCTAATACACCGATACACAAAGAGAGAATCAGACATTAAAACTCATTAAGTATCGGGTTCAAAACATACCCTGTTGACACCCACCTTGGGTGGCTGGGTCACCTTTAATGTTATTGATAAAGAGATTTCAAGCTTTCTGCTTGTGTATGGGAATATGCTGAGAGAACAATGCATGATATGATATTAAAAAACATTGTTTTAGCACTAATGAATGCATTGAATTTGAAGCATCAAAATCAAATCATTGTTGAAAATGTTTGATGTTGAATTTGATACCCAGCCACTGCTAACTCAGTAAGTAATGTGTATTTGTACCTCTGTCCAGTTCTGTAGTCGTTTGTTGAGCTCAAATATTCTGTAGTCTGTCTGGTTTCCGTATGGTGTGTGCCTCCTGGGACACCGTAGATGGAGGGAACAGAAAGGAGGACGAAAAAGGAGACAAAGGGAAATGAAGGGGTTAATTAAATTGCTCATTATATATACTGCCTGTTCAGGTAGGGTACAGTTCAGTTCATTTTCAGATATTGGACACAACATAAAAAGGGTACAACATTTTGGTCAATTGCCAGTGATTCACATGCTTCTACGGCAGGATTGTCCAAGTGCCCGGAAAGGGATAGAGCAAGGGTCTTCAACAGGGGGTCCGGGAGCCCTAGGGGGGCCTCAAGAGTTACTACAGGGGGTCCTCCAAATCTTTGTGTGATAGAAACCTTTTTTCTTCCCTTTTTTATGCATGCACTTGAACCCTAGTGTCCATATCCTGAGAACTTTAGCCAAAAATAGCCGATCTACAAGCTCACAACGCCTCGCAGGTGTTGTGAACTTGTAGATCAGCTATTTTCGGCAAAGAGCTTTGGTGTAGAGGGGAAAAAGAGCAGACCAAGTACAAAGTGAAAGGTCAAGTTTATTAAGTATTGACGGTTCAAGTGGTTAAATATCTGAAAACACAAATTGACATGAATCCAAAATACACTGGTGATTGTGCTGTCAACAATTAAACTATACAGAATCTATGAACAAGTTGTGGGGGTCCCTGCTTCATTTCTCTCTAAACTAAGGGGTCCTTGGCCTGAAAATGTTGAAGACCCCTGGGATAGAGAGAAGCATTGAGCTTGTTGGGCCCTTCCCCTGGTTTGTGGTTTGATCTCACACATCCTTGAAAAAGGAACAGCACGCCTCATGGCAGATCCATTTTCATACATACTGTATACATATTTTACACATATACCTACCGGTACCTACATTCATACACACCTACCCAAATATATTATACATACAGGATACATATCTGCATGGTGCTATAACCTATGGAGTGGACTGAGGTATATCAACATATAAAGAGCAATAATATGAAAATCCATTTTGAATATAGAAACCATATTATTCCATAATTGCTTTTATTGGGGCCAAGAGAATCCCATAGTAGAATAGGATAACATACTTGCTATATTTCTATATCGTATAATATGGTATTTATAATTATGGGATAATAAATATAATGTAACAATCCATAAATTATAGTGTAATATAGTATGTATATATAGTACTGTGGCGATCAGCCATTTATTTGTAAACATTAAATGCTAACATTAAAAAAAACTACAGTATATATAATATAGTAAATTCATAATGCAATATAATAATGCTTTATAAGGTAGGATCGTTGCCACGCTGTTGTGTGTATAAGGAACAGACATGAAATGGTGGGTCGTTTTCATGCCATCTTTAACTGGCCACAGTGGCCACGTACAGTAAAAATGCACAATCGACAACTGCATGCTGTCTAAAACATCCACACACTGGTTAAAAGCTCCCAAAGGATTGATGGTACAGGGGTGTGAAGTGTAAGGCAGGGGTCTTCCAACGTTTTCAGGCCAAAGACCTCTTAGCTGAGAGGGATATACAGCAGGGACCCCCACTACATATTGTATAAAATTGTGTTGCAGATTTTCATCGATTTCCTAGATAGATTCATAGACTTGTTTGACAGCACTGTCATCAGTCTATGTTGGATTCATGTTAATGTGTTTTTTTCTTCTTCAGACATTTAACTACTTAAATTGTCAATACTAAGTAAACTTGATCTTCTAAATTAATTTGCCGAAAATAGCCGATCAACAAGCTCGCAACGCCTCGCGCTTGTAAATCTGTTATTTTTGGCTTATGTTCTCCTCAGAATAGGGATGTGAGGGTTCGAGTTGTTAATTTAATTCAAACAATTATCCTATCACACAAAGATTTGGCACCCCCCTTGTAGTAACTCTGAGGACCCCTTAGGGGTCCCGGACCCCTGTTGAAGACCCCTGGTGTAAGGTGTTTAGCCTCTCCTGGCTTCTCTTTAATTAATGTATCCAAATACATTTCGGATCGCACAAACACGATTCCATCGTTGCAACATTACGTAATAACATGTCCGGTCCCTCCAGCTCTCTTACACACCCGTCATTTTAATGTTTTGACAGCTGAGTGGGTTATACAACTTAGCCATGCTCTTATTATTTGGAAAAACAGCCACTATGCTGCTTGGAGAAGGAAAATGCTTTAAAACCGCAGCTTCTGTGACTGACAACAAGGGTCTGCTGCGTTGTCAACTTGTCAGTGAGAGTCCATTTCATCAGTCCATTTTCTGTTGGTTATTTTGCTAAATAAATGTGCAGGCTATTGTAAACGTAAAGAATGTAGCATCAACTGCTTTGTTTCCATTGCTGACGTTGTTGTGTAACACGTCACACCTCAGCTCCTGGAAAGCTGGCATGCAGTGTGTAAAACACACAGGGTAGGCTTTACAATAGCTATATTAGGTTCTGTGTAGAAAGGCAAAGCTGGCATTAAAGGTGCCTCTTGGCATGCCAATACTGCGCGATCATGTATCTACTGAAACCAAACTATTCCGCTCAAGACACTTGCCAAATTCAACAAACGGTAGTGATTTCGATACTTTTAAGAACATTACTTCCCCCAGTTTCAGCCTTATCCTGGATAAAAGCAAAGTTCTCTCTTGACATTAAGATAAGAACCCAATTTGCCTAAGCCTTATCGGTTCTTGTGGTATTGCCTTTCCCAGTTCACATCTCAGAAAAAGACACTGGAGAGTAATCTACAATAAAGTAATGTAAAGTGGTTTTACCCTATTCCAGGCTCCAGGTAGGTGGGAGGGTACATCGGGGTGGGACTGGACAAACGACAATCACAGAGAAACATTTATGAAACAAAGAAAGAAATGATTGGATACATATATATTAGCGCTGTGGCACAATTACAGAGGTTACAGAGATTAAAGAGGGGGAATAATTTGTATAATAATCACATATTTAGGATTTACAATCTTCTGAAAGGTATGTTAATTTATGCACTCAGTACTTTGTCTGGAATACTTTTGAACACATTTCTTCATCAATGGGGTGTGACATGAGTGTGATCAGCCTGTGGTACTGCTGAGGTGTTATGGAAGCCCAGGTTTGCTTTGATAGAGGCCTTAAACTCATCTGTGTGGTTGGGTCTTGTGTCTTCCTCTTGACAATACAACACAGATTATTTGTGGGGTTACTAGTACTTTTGGCTCTGTTGGCAGGTGCCAAGTGCTTCTGGAAAAGGAAATCAGCATCTCCATAAACGTACGGAAGCACAGGAGTGTTCTAAAATCTTCAGGGAAGATGGCTGCCAATAACTCTGAACTTGATAAAACACAGTGGAGCAAAACTAGCAGATTCCATACTGTAGCATCCCAAATATCTGACTGAGGAGACTTCACTCTGACTCGGTTCCTCTCAATCTTCCTCCAGATACTCTGGGACTTTGATTTCCACATGAAATGCAGAATCCATGGGTGCCATCATCTGCCATGTCATCTGTTGGTGTTGGTCCACTGTGTTTTATCAAGTTCAGAGTCAACGCAGCCATCTATCTGGAGATTTTAGAGAACTTTGTGCTTCCATACATTGACAAGATGCTGATTTACTTTTCCAGAAGCACTCGGCACCTTCCCACAGAGCCAAAACTACTAGTAACTGGTGTACTGACCATGGTATTACTAGGCTTAACTGACCAGCAAACTGGCCTGATCACATCCCCACAGAGAATCTGTGTTGTATTGTCAAAAGGAAGATGAGAGACCCAGCCACACAGATGATCAAAGCAAACCATAACACCTCAGCAGTACCACAGGCTGATCGCCTTTATGCCACGCCCCATTGATGAAGACATTTGTTCAAAAGTATTCCAGACCAAGTACTGAGTGCATAAATTAACATACATTTCAGAAAGTTCACATTTCTGTATTATAAATCCTTCTTTTGAGTGGTCAGCACCGGCAGCGCTGGTCGCATGTAATATTCTAATATTTTGAGATATTATATTACAGAAGAAAATTATTATTATTATTATTATTTTAGATGGCTCTGTATGTTTTTCACACTTTTAGACTGTGTCCATGTTCATAATGGAGATATACAACCACAAATGCAAAAACGGAAAGAAAAGGAAAAAGTCCCCAAAATTCCAATGTTAACCACTTAAACTCGATATGGGAATGGCACTGTTAGTGTCTTTTCTGTTTTCTGTTATCATGGGGAAAGTTTTCACTGAAAATAGCCGACCCACAAGTTCACAACACGTCACAGCACTAGGGATGTCAATGGTTGATCCGGCTAGCCGGTTAGCCGTTTGTTAAAAAATACCCAAACATGCTTATTGGCTTCATGGTTAATTTGCATGATAATAAATGTATTTTCCGCTTTTTCCTGATGGTGTTATTTGGATATGGGGAGATGTCATTATTTTAAACACACTCAGGGAGGCGCAAGAGAGATTAAGACGCTTGTTGATTAATGATTATTAAGCCTAGATGAGTTTATTTTTATTGTTGATTAACCGGTTGGAAACATATCCGTTACTGACATACCTAAGCAGCACGCTGCGTTGTGAGCTTGTTGATCTGCTATTTTCTGAGAAAGTTTTTCCCATAATACGGATGCGGGGGTTTAAGCGGTTAATTACTTCCTGTCAAACCTTAACGTGTGATTACATTAGCATGTCAATATGAATAATCATCAACTAACCAAATTCCGCCAGTAAAATCATGAATCATTATTATTATTATTTTGCCCCTAAATATTTATGCCATGATTTTTTTCACCCAGTGCCCATGACTAAGCTGTAATCCTGGGCGCTATTCTCCCTCAGCCAACCTGGGTAGAGCAACGGACTTAGCTCATGCTTCCTCCAATGCACGAGGAGTCCATGCCGCTTCTTTTCAACTGACAGGGGGGAGTTTCCCCGGTAGGACATAGTGTGTGGAAGGAACACATTATTCCAACCAGTTCCTTTCTCCTCCATCAGGCGCCCCGGCTAACCAGGGGGAGGCAGTATAGAGACCAGGATTACTACATGTTTTTTGTAAGGGTACCTACCCTAGGGGACATGGGGAGAACATGCAAACTCCACACAGAAAGGCCCTTTCGCCAACCCCACCTAGGCTAGGAGCACTGACGACGTGAAGGAAGGAACGTGCCCCCAGAGCGTCCCTGGCGGAAATCAAACCCGGACCTTCTAGCTGTGAGGCGACAGTGCTATAGACTGTGCCACCGTGCCCCCGCTTGAATCATTATTTCATTCACCTGTGATTCCCATAACTGTTCTTCCACACACAACTGATTCATTATGGAGAGCAGTGGAGAGTGAGACACTATAGCCACGGTTCTCAGACAACTAACTGCCTTCTCCAGGGTATGACACCCTCTCCGACAAGGCAATGTACTATACACATTTTGATCCCATAGCTTGATGGGTCAGCTGAGACCGTGATTGGCAACAGTCTGTTTTAGCAGGTAATATCAGGTACAGGGTATCTGCACATTTCCCAAGTACAAATTCAATACTTTTTAAGGCTTTTTAATACCTCTAAAATGACAAATTCAATACCATTACCACGGCAAAGGAATCGACAAATGTAAGGCCACATTCATACAGTGTTTGTCTGTGGCAAAGCAGTGTATTAGTAAAAAGCTACTACATATACAGTAGGAATAATCAAATGCACATGCAAACCTGGCCAACCAATATTCTTATTCCGGTCTCTTCAACAATGTGGGCAAATATTGACCTTCACTGTAACTTTGACATTTTAAATCCAAAAGGAAAACATCTCTCTCAATTCATTTTAGTAACAGCAATCTTAACAATCTATACTCTGTATTTCATTTCTACCAGAGAGAGGGGAAGAGAAGCAGCGAGGATGGAGAGAGGGGGAGAGGCCTGTCAGGCTGTCACAATTATTACCTGTACACGATTTCCTTCATGACGTGTCGTAGCTCAACTGCCTTATCAATTTCACCACCTATGGCTAATATCTCCTCTCTTGTCCTTTGCCCGTCTCCTCGTTGAGTTAGACTTTGTTATAAGTGTTGCCATTTTGGTCCCTGCACTGTTCTCTGCCTGTTCTGCATCCTTTTGGAAACTGGCATATATAGGCTTGTCACGATACTCGATTTCTAACTTTAATAGAATATTCCGAAATAAATGGATACTTATTTTCGATACCACGCAACCTCTGTGAATTTAGTGGAACAATGTTCATTTTTATTTAAAGAAGAATACAGAACTTCTTGAGGTAGATGGTAGTGCACTTTTTAAAAGGCCTTCCTTTGATAAAATTCAAAAAAGTACAAATAAGGCTGTGTAATCTGTATTTTCATAGTAACTACCTTTTGCAAAGCATGTTGACAGTGTTCAATGAACATTTCAAAATAAAACATGAATGAAAACAATGCTCTTGAGGTATTGCACTTATTCAAAAGCCTGAGATACTAGTAGTCACACATTCAAAGGTCATTTACTGTAAATTCAATTAAAAATGAAAATAGTAGCCTACATTTTTTAGATTGTTTTTTTATAAACATTTAGTTTTCTCATTGAATCAGGCCTTTAAAATAACAAGGAATAAACCAAAGTAGGATACACATAAAAGTAACGTTGCGAAGCAGAAGCACAACAGCATCTAAATTAATTTCTTTCTACCTCCTTGCCCACTACTGGCCCCCACCGTTGTGCTTAGGTTCCTTAGGAAACGCCAGGTCGCATCGCTATTCGCTAACAGGACGACAACACACTCATCAAGTTTACTGGTGGGCTTGTGTCTTGTGCGGAGTTAAATGCTTCAAGATAGTTCTCATTTTAATTCTTTGTAGGCCTATTTATAGGTCGACGTGTCTGTCCTGGACGGAGGTGCTTTGATAATAAGTTGGTCGTGTTAGCTCCGTTAGCTCCTTTTGTTGGCACAGCTAACAGCTTGGTGGCTGTCCTGTCTGTGTTCATTGGACTCTCCATAGTACGTCCAAACAGCACTGCGTGTTGTTTACCATCAAAACGGGTTGCGACGGTTCCACACATGCCATCCTGGCGGCTGGCGAGTCTTTAGCTTACATAAATAACGACGACAATAACGCAACAACGAGCACCGAGTAGAGACGAGGAAGAAGGAGAGCATTCTCTCTGTGTGTGAGAGAACTGCTGCGTGTGCCGAGCGCGCGCGCTCGAGCACACACACACACACACACACACACACACACACACACACACACACACACACACACACACACACACACACACACACACACACACACACACACACACACACACACACACACACACACACACACACACACACACACACACACACACACACACACACACACACACACACACACACACAAATGGTCAGCTATGGTCTTATCAGGCCTCAGGGTATATATATTATAAATCCAAGGGGTTATCAAATATCACCCTCTTGGGGCAAATAAAGACTGGGTATGTCATCATGAATAGATAATAAAGTACACACAGAAAGTGACAAAATGTATACATGATAAAAGCCAGATCACTCCCAGGAGTCCATGCCATAAAAGCCAATTTAAGTAGGTACTACTATACGTTTCATTAAAAAGGAAAAATAGTAGAATGGTCTGCTTGCTGTCCTTAAAAAGAAAAGAAAATATCTACTGAGGGTAAAGTCATCATGTGGTTATTTAGATTTAATTGTATTTCTCTGCATCAAGATGTGAACTGTCCAAGCAATAAACACTGTTGTGTAAGCGACAGGGTTACTAACGTAACAATACAGACTGCATGTAACAAGGCAACTCCTTTCCAGAGCCTGGTTGCTCCATTTCCTGCTCAACAGATTGGACCATAGAGGACGACTCGGACGGGTGCATCTCTACAGCTTAAGTCAGATTTATACTTAGTAGCGCCTAGCGTGTGACATGCTGGAAATATCAGATCTACAAGCTGCGACACCAGCACTCAACTACGTATGACACATACACTGACAAAATTCCCTGTTGTGTAACCTGTGTACACACACGACCACCAAACCAAACAAACAGAGTTTGGAACAAACCGAGTTTGGAACTCACCCCACGTCTCTGTCCAGCATGGTGCCCGGGTGGAAGGGGGGGAAAGCGCTACCGTTGGGGGGCTCCTTGGGGGAGTACAGCTTGAACGACTTGGACGAACAGCCTGGAGGAGAGAGAGAGAGAGGACAGGTTCAATATTCACCTCATTACCATATCACACTTTACATTTACATTAGCGGGACCCTGCTGACACTCCTATCCAGGGGCTCTTGTAACAAGGGCATCTGTATAATAAGCTTTAAGTGTGGAGGACAGGGAAGGGCAGACTCAACATTCAGAGTAATGAAGGCACCTGCCAGTGCCTAAGTTCCCAGCAATTCATCGTAATAATAACACATTCTCATTTGAATAGGTGCCTGGGTGGTACAGGGGTTGAAGTACTCGCCCGCTACGGTTCAATTTCTCCACAGTGCCTCCGGCTTGGCCGGGTGGTGCTCCATCAAACACAATTGGCCGTGTTCACGGGTGGGGAGCCAGCAGGGGTTTGTGTTCTTTGTTGCTGCACTAGCGACTCCTACAGGTTGGTCGGAGTGCCTGTTCAGCAGGGAGCAGAACCTGGGAGGATAACACGGGGGTCTTCAACGTTTTCAGATCAAGGAAACCTTAGTTGAGAGAGATATGAAGCAGGGACCCCCACAACCTTTTCACATAAGTTTCCTTATAGTTTCATTGTTTGACAGCAAAATCATCAGTGTATTTTGGGTTTATGTAAATTTGTGTTTTCAGATAATCAACCACTTGAACCGTCAATTTAACTTGACCTTTCACTCTGTATATAGTCTGCTCTTTTCCCCCTCTACACCAAACCTCTTTGCCTAAAATAGCCGATCTACAAGCTCGCCGATCTACAAGCTACAAGCTCACAACGCCTCACAGTAGATCTGCTATTTTTGTAGTAAATATAAAGGAGAAGTTTCTATCACACAAAGATTTGGAGGACCCCCTATAGTAACTCTGTTGGAGACCCTTGGGATAACATGTTCCTCTGCAGACTCCTGTCAGGTGAAACGAAGCAGCTGGTGGTGACTCAATGTGTATCAGAGCAGACAAGACATGTGTTTATCTATATAGCCATCTATACCCAGACCAACAAATGGGACTTAAAAGCAGCAGGGACACAGTTGTTCATTGTTCAAGGGCAATTGGCATAATGCCTATTGCCTAAATAGAAAACAAGCTTTTGGTATTCAAAAGCTGTACAAGAATAAACAAAGGCCAATGAATAAAAGGAAGCTGTAAAGAACAGAGCAACAAATCATTCTTGAATTTACAGCCACATCGTAGGATTGTCGCTTGCTGTAAAACAATCATCTTGAACGAGTATCACAGTCTGAGTTCCACCTCGTTTCTCAATCACTGTTTGCTAGGGAACTCTACTTATATGACTATTTATTTACCTTGTTTATACTGTAGATCGATTTCTCAGAGCAGCAACCATAAGTGGCACCGCTTCGCACAGCGACACAACAGCTACATGGCAGCGCTCTGGAAAAGGTCTATTGACAAGTAGGGCTGTCACAATTATTACATAATCGTCTAATCGTGATTATTTGACATAATTATCGCAATTCTTTTGTCATAATCGTCATAATCGTGAATGTTGAAAAATGTCCGAAATAGTGGAAATAGCAGATCGGCTATTTCCACTATCAAAGTTATTTTTTAAGTAGTAAGTTGTCAAATATGTCAGTCATTTCTTTGTATATTTAGGTTATTTCTTTGTATATTTAGGTTATGTGTCATATCTACCATGTACAACTTCAAAGCCTAAAAGCCAAACAGAAATGTAATTATCAACGACAAAAACACAATTAAATCGTTAATCGCCAATTATTTGAGTGACAATTAATCGTCATGTAAAATGTCATAATCGTGACAGCCCTATTGACAAGAGTTCATGCTTACTCTGCTTATTGCAATCTCGCACAGACAAGTCGCTCTGGATGAGAGCTTCTGCTAAACACCTAAATTGTAAATGGCTAGCAACCTGTCTGAGTATGTTACAAAAATATGTAAAAACATAACAGAAACACGTCAAGACACACATCAATGCTGTAAAACCCAATTTACACTTTTGTCTTGCTTGCCGAACTTGATTTTTTGCATGATCCGTCAATTTGTAGGTATTTTTATTTTGTGATTTATTATTTCAACACACAATATCTATTTTACCTTGTTTTTCTTACATCCAGTACTATTATTATTGCGGAAATGCCACACCAACATTTTGCTGCTTGTACCTGTATGACTGAGTGACAAATAAAACCCTCGTCTAGTGTCTTGCACAAGGGCACTACTAACAGGACACAACAAGAATGTTGGCCATACTTACTAGTGTGAGCACTGAGCATCGAACCTGTGACCTTTCAAATGAAAAGAACCCTAACCGTAACCCCTGGGTCATCCTGCGGTCACAGGCACTGCTGTTTGTCATGTAAAGAGGGGGCTTTGCAGAGATCTGGGATTGAACATGTAGTGTTCCCCTTACAGGACGGCCACTTGCGTCAAATGTTGCCCTGCTGTTCTGAAATGTGTCCTTGTATCCTATAAGGCAAGGGAGTCCTATAGGCTAGTGTTGATTTCGTCGACTACAACTATGACGAAAAGTGTTCGTCGACTGCCTTTTTTCACCAACGATAACTAAATAAAAACTAAACAAAAACTAAGCTATGATTAGGGATGGATCGTTCATTTTTATTGATAATGAGCACCTTATCGATCCTGCTTATTGAGCCGGGCTTTTATCGAGCCCACTATTGAGCGTTTTCTAATATTTTGTGGAAGATTTCTGAAGATAACTGTCATCTCTTTTTATTGGCCTGTTGTTGTGACTGGGTTTGTGGCTGACCATCTATGAAGATGACAACTGACAAAACTAACAAATATCAATATCATCATTACATATTATCATTAAATAACATCAAAGCAATCATTCATTAATGTGCAATAAGTGTTAAATGGCTTTATATTATGAATAGTACTGTAATAATTTCTTGATCGCCTCTTGTCTTGATTGTTTAAACATGACATTAAGGGGCCGCTATGCTCGATAACAAGCCAAAAGCTTATTGATACCGGGTACTCAATAAATCTGTTATCGGGTTAACGGGCTACCCTTGTTTCAAGCTCCATCCCTAGCTATGATGGCAAAAACTAAGACTAAATATATTGACAATTTCGTCAACAAATAAATACTAAAATGTTAGGGATGGACCAGTGGAGAAGAGATCCAGTAGAACTACCAAAGTAATTTAATAGTTTGCGCTCGGGTGTTGCGTTCTGAAAATAGCAGATCTACAAGCTCACAACGCGTCGCGTAGATCGGCCATTTTCAGCATGCAACCAAGTGTAAAATCTGCCATTAAGACGCCATCGAGGCCTGCCGAAATACATTTTAGTCGACAAAATCTTGTGATATTTAGTCAACTAAAACTAGATGACAAAAATATGTCTAAAACTAAATTGAATTTTATACATAAGACTATGACTTAAACTAAATCTGAATTTGCTGTCAAAATCAACACTAGTCCTAGCAGCTGGCCAGTTTCAGCTGGTTGCTCCCAGTGACTGGTCAGCAGCAGCACCGGTAGACTAGTCTGGCCTACTAGCATGAAGGTGGAGAAAAACTATGAGAGAACATAGAGGAGGGGGTTCTCCTTTTTAACATTGCTGCTAAACAGAAACACAGCTTCACTCTCACAGTCACATTGCTCCACTTAAATGTCCATAAAGAACATGAAATCACGCTCTATGTCCTGAATACCAAAAGCTGGCTTTTTTCACATACAAAACACACACACACACACACACACACACACACACACACACACACACACACACACACACACACACACACACACACACACACACACACACACACACACACACACACACACACACACACACACACACACACACACACACAGTCCGCCCCTTGCTCTTCTCTAATTGGCCAGCTCTATCATAAAGGCCATCCAGGCGTGGCGGCCATGAGGTCACGACCTCTACCGTCGCCCTGGCGATGCCCCGCCTCATTAATGTCCCTTCTCTGTCTCGTCTCTGCATATTAAACATCTCACTGACACGACACGTGTGTGTGTGTGTGTGTGTGTGTGTGTGTGTGTGTGTGTGTGTGTGTGTGTGTGTGTGTGTGTGTGTGTGTGTGTGTCACAGACAGGATACAGAAAGTCAGTTATTTTGGTTACAATCTTATTGTATGTAAATGTTATTAAATCAAATTTTGAAATAAACACATTCTTCTTTTAAACAGTTGCAGGTGCAACATCAGAACTTGGTATTAAGTGTAATGAATAGAGGAGTGGTGATGTAATTATGAACATTACAGCAAAGTGATGAAGTCTATGGCTTCTCCTTATTCTACTGAATGACAGAAGGTAAATGTAAAAAATGTAAATAGTATAGACTATAGAGAGTAGTAAACACATTTTTGTTGGTTTCACTCAGCACAGAGACATGCCAAGAAGGCCAGGCAGATACAGAAGTTACATGGCCAAGCACAGACACGTGCCCATCATGGCATGCACACGCTCACACACATCCAGCCAGTCAGCCAGCCACAAACAATATAGCCATAAATCTCTCCATCAAAGGGACATGGGTGGGGTGAAAAGGGTTGTAACTCACTCCACTTCAGACACATGATGCACATATGTGCGCATGCACTGTGTGGACACATTCACACAAAGCTTGTCTCGTAAAATAATCACAACCCCCCCCCCCCCCCCCCACAAAAAAAAGTCACTTCAAAATTAGCCATTTCTCCTACAGTATATGCTGCTGAGGCCTCCTTGCTGCTGTGCAATTGTCTCATTATGAACTGACTGTCATTGTATTAGTGATGGTTTTAGTATTGTAGTGTAGCACTCTTTTAACTCATTTTGGATTATAGTGAGCCTGTGGAACAGAATTTCGCTTTCATGTAATGTTGAATGACAATATAGCTATCTATCTATCAAAGAAAAACAATCCCATCACACATATTGAGTCAAAGACATTGCTTATAGATGTAAGGGGGAAAATATTACTAAACTACTTAATTCATAAACGTGCCAACACATATATTATCAGGACATTGATATCAACAATAATGAGCAATGTGTTAATGTAGTGTTATGTTAGATCAAGTGCTTCTTGTCTATAATGAGCTTCGATGTGCATGGATGGAGTTGACTGCTGGCAGGAGTGGCAGGATGACCCAGAGATGCAAAGAAATATATATTGTGATTAAAGTAGTGGTTGGTGGTTGCATCAATCAGAGAAACGACTGCAATTCAGTGCAATATCATCACTGTGTCAATATTGTTCAATAAAGTCCTCGCCTCGGTGCAGACCTAATATAATGTCCTACTCCTATCTATATAGTAAGCAGTCTTCTTGACACTTTTTCTGCCAAAGTTATGGTACTTACAAGACTTAGCTCTAGAATTTGAACATACTAATTTAATTCTGTCTGTATAGCCATCTGTTTGCCAACACCCACACATACAAAAACACGCTTTGATATAAAAGCATCCGTCGGCTTATTTTAAACTTATTTCATGCTAATGTGACCATTACATAATTATAGTGTATGGGGCAAAGACACAAACAATGTTTGTTTGAGCAAACAGCCGCGCCACTGTGGAGCCATTCATTTTAAGCATACTGTACCCTTTACTTAGGGTAAAACAAAGTTGTTTACTGGGGGGGAGCCATAAGCAATAATGACTGCATCATCAGCAAAGGGAAATAAGCGGAAGGAGAGGAGAGGCAGATAAATAAATAAACAATCAATGGTGATGGTGTCCATTAGTTGTTGAGAGCTCCATTAGCTCCTCTTTGCTCCCTGCTGGTGGTTAATGACAGGTCCTCACAATCACATCAGCTAGACCCCACTTCCTCTATTAGGAATAACACACGCACTTACACATACAGTACATACTCTCAACAACAAACACATACGGGAAGCTGTAAATCTGTTTGAGATGCCTTTCCAAAATTCCTCAGTGCTTGCAAATGTCCTCAAACAACCTATCTGACAGTACATCATCACACACACAAACACTCACTCACACACACACACACACACACACACACACACACACACACACACACACACACACACACACACAACACCAAGTCCTGAAGCAGAGGTCTAACTTAAATCTTAATCTACATATCCTTAAATACTAATAGCACATTTCCTAAAGATATAGATTCATCTATACATTGTAGATAATATCCAACTCAAGCAAAAGCACCAAGCCAAAAAGTCACACATATTTAAGGTATATTAAATCAGGTAGTAAATATGTAGAAAGGTTCAATTGGAAATTGCAAGTGTGATTGCCTATTTATTCTCTGGGTAGATTGTTATAGGAAGCTTGACCAATCCTCAAGCTTGCACCACTCCCCCATTGAACTCAATTGACTCTGTAAAAACCATTCACAAAATCCATTCACAAAAAAAAGTTTATCTAGAATAAATAAAGTTTCCCCAGGACAACAGTATGTTGCCCTGTTGGGCAACCACACTAACTACTTATGCATCTCTCTCTCCATCTATCTCTGTGTGTTTATCCATCACAGAAGCACTAAGCCTAGAGTGACACCCATGGACCTAGCTCTGGTCCATAGCGTTAGAAGGAGCTATCATGGACCCCCAAACCAGCCTCAAACACTTCAGCTCTGGTCTCCGTCTCAGACTAACAACCTGTCCTGAACTGTTTATTTAGTGTACCACTGATTTACACCAGCATGATTATGAGCACCCCCTCGTCCAATGGGACAACAACCACACCAACAAGCAACCATTCTCATTCTCAGAGAGCTGTGGTTATTATGTTGTTATTACGATGCATTTATTATCATGACATATGTTACGCCATAGCAATCTCAATGAGGAGGACACCACAACAACTACAGCAGTGGTTCACAAAGTGGATTCCAGGGACTCTGTGGGTTCCTTTAGGGGGGTCTAAATTGACCCATGCAAGTCTGTAACTCTGACAGTGTACAAATGGAACCAAATAAACCCGTCAGGGTCCATTTGGTTCCATTTATACACTGTGAGAGTCAAGGGGAGACCTTGAAATCTGAGAAACACTGCACTATCCAGCAACATCACAATAGCAATTACAATGGCTAGCAGCTTTATGATGCTAACCCCCTTAGCTACATGCTAACGCACTGCTACAGAACAGGTGATCATAGGGGTGTGATGGATGGAGAAACACAACGGAGGTAACGTCGATCACAGCGCGACTGTCAAACGCACGCCATTCATCATCAATAACATCAACAACCTGTAAAAGATGCCGACTACATATTTACCCCCGTGGGCCCACAGCAGCGCTAGCCGAAGCTAACGCTAGTAGCAATCCAGCCCTGGCTGCTGGTTATGTGGTTAGCCATCGTGTCGGCTAACATCCTGGCCGTTTAAAAAGCTGTGTTTTTAAAGAGCGAACGCGTTGAAATAACAGCCGCGAGGAGAGCCCGGCTCGTAAACAAACACACATGCGATGCCTATGGTCGAAGCAGTGGGAGATCAACCGGTGTAAAAACCGTCCCTTCTTTTACCTTGCTCAAGAAGCCCAGTCAGAAGATTGATGTTTACAGATCCGTGATGATAGAATGGTGGTGTGTGTATGTGTAGTGTGTGTATGTGTGTACGCTCCTTGCGTAAAAAGCAGCGGTCAGGCCCACTGCGCGGTGGTTGGCTGGTCTCGAGACGCACAACCAACCTCCAATACGTCCTCTCTCACTACACTACACTACACTACACCGAACTGGAATTAAAAAGATCTTCCCCGTCTCAACGGTGGAGGGGAGAAGAGAACAACCGTAGATTATTATTATTGTTGCGGGCTGTTTCTCGGTCTGTGTTGTTTTGTCCCGCATGAGGAGGCCTTCTTGTTGTCAGTAGAGACTCGCACTGCAGCCCGCTGTGGGTTTACACACAGCACGGACCCCGATGAGCCCTTTGTTCACTGGAGGACATGAACAATAGCTGTAGGCCCTCCTATCCTCTCCTCCTCCCCTCCGCAATGCATTTTGCTCCTGTCTTCCTACCCTGTCGCTGGAAGGACTGGGAAGTAACTAAGTACATTTACTCAAGTACTGACTCTGACTGTAGGCTAACAATTTTTACGTATTTGTACTAAATGGACTAAAAAGAAATAGAATAAGCCCCCATGTTTCCACCCCCATGTTTTCTCCCAGTTTTCTGCTTTTGTATTTGATGTTATCCTATGCAAAGTACTCTGTTCTATCCGTCTGTCCTTCAATGTTATGAGGTATATAAAGTGGTTCCTGTGTAAATAAGCCGCAAAGCTTACTAGGATCTCCTTTTAGTTGACCTTGTACCAATGATCTGTGCTGTAGGCCTAATGAAACTGTACTTTTTCCTATTGCAAACTTCTAATACATTCTTCAATCAATAAATCAATCAACCAATCAATCAATCAATCAATCAATAAACTCGAGTATTTCCAATATCCAATACTTCTATCGTAGCCTACTTTTACTACATTACATTTATTTGAACACTTTAATTACTTGTTACTTTGTAGATTTGGATTATTATTACAAAACATACATTATCTACTTCAGCCCTATTTCGGCCAATATATTTTTGTACATTTGAAAACTTGAAATAGGACTTTCTGCTTTTGGTAGACCTACTTTAAGTACATTTTGATGCCAATACTTTTGTACTTTTACTCAAGTACATTTTTTATTCCGGAATTTTACTAAGGAGTATTTCTCTAATCTCTACATTTGCAGTATAGATACTTTTACTTAAATATAAATTGTGATTACTTTTTTTCTACCGCTGGCTGGAAGGGGCGCCCTCTCCTCTTCTCTCCCCTGTCTCCCACCCTCCCCCACACTTCAGTGCACAGACTGCACAGAAAAAGGTTGTTTGCTAAGCAGTTTTCCCCTGCATGCATGCATCCCATACTAGCCTCTTCGCTCTAACTGACGCGGATGAGAATTGACCTAATGCGGCTGACCAGATGTACAGGGGAATGACTTTAAGTGGACGGCAATGATGACTGCAATTATAGGTTCAATGCGGATCCAATTAGCGCGCATCATTTAAATGGCAAACAAGTGAATTGAGAGACGTGCATTTGCAATGACAGCCAGATAGAAACGGCAACGCGAGGGATGACACAAGCACACTATTTCAGCTCAGAGGGGGAAATAATCCAATGAAATATTTCAAACAAAGATTATAGAATTGCGTGCTTTTTGGGAGTTAGCAAATTCCATTCATTCTCATCACCCCTGCAGCTTCTTTTCTTCTGTATTTCAGACTCTCTCTCTCTCTCTCTCTCACACTCACACACACACACACACACACACACACACACACTCACACTCACACTCACACTCACACACACACACACACACACACACACACTCACACTCACACTCACACTCACACACACACACACACACACACACACACACACACACACACACTCACACACACACACACACACACGCACGCGTACAGGGCACGCGCACAGGAAGGCAGCACTAAGCCAGAGAAGAGTCACATAGATGTCTAAATCTGTTTAAATCTCCTAATCTTAATCAGATATTCAGATTGCATCCAGAGAGAAGCCACCCATATGGTCCAAGCTTGGATATAAAAAGAGCAAGAGTCACTTTTTAGGTCAGTGGTGTGTGTGTGTGTGTGTGTGTGTGTGTGTGTGTGTGCGTGCGTGCGTGCGTGCGTGCGTGCGTGCGTGCGTGCGTGGGTGCGTGCGTGCGTGCGTGCGTGTGTGTTTGTTTGTTGATCATCATCTATGGTGTTGATCTAGATGAGTTAGTTAGTTGTATACTTAGATGGATCATTTCACCTTCCAAATTATGGTTCGGAGATATTATTACACAGTCACGCAGTGTTTTTGCAGGGTTTCTTTTTTGGGGGGAGCCATTGTATGATATTTCACACAATTTAATACACTATTAAAACACACTTTCATTCATTTAAAATAAATGTATGGTTCTAGATTAGAAACATCTTTCAATAGACTCGTGCTCTGAAACATAGGCATAGGGGCTCTGAGAACTTTGTTCTTTATTCCCCATGAGGTCACAACCCCTATCACGGCACTGTGATCTGGGCCGTGACCCTATGGGAGATCTGGTTCAACTCAGTTGACACTTAAACATTTACTGAACTGAATTGTTGATCTAACTGAAACTAAAACATTGGACAGAAACCTCATATCTCCATATTTCAACTTTTTATATTTTTGAAGCGGTGAAAGCCGCTTCCAAGGAGTGGCTTTGTGTGTCCCGTGCGTCCAGGATTGAGGATTGGTCAAGCTTCACAAGACAATTTGGCCCTCCAGATAAAATCATTCATTCATTCAGAATTCATAAAATATAGAATTGAAGCACAGAAGGTATAGATCTAGAACACAGAATGTATAAGTCTAGAACACAGATTTAGCTCTAGAACACATAGAATAAAAATTCACGCTTCACTTCGAACCGAGGTTTGATTTTTCATAAATTAATGCTCCACTTTGTCATATGACAGCTGATAAGCTCACTACATGTCGCACTGCAACACGTTGTGAGCTTTTAGATCAGCTATTTTAGCTATTTATGAATAAATTGTTATGCCCATATATGAAGATCCCTGATGTCATCAATATACATTATATGGCCAGATGGCAAAGGCATGGCCCATTTGTGTGGCTGGTTCAGATAGGGATCTCCATGTATGGGCATAAAATATATTGTATGTATATGGATACATATTATTATAATAAAGGCTAAAATAAAATAAAAGGTCCATATATGGTCATTCCCAGAAACAAAATCCCTTTTATGCCCATATATGGAGATTTATGATGTCATCAATCCCAGGCCCTAACTGGCCCAAGAGCCTGCTTTACCCTACCTTCCCCGAAAACGTTAATATTAAGTCCATATCATATATGTATATATATTAATAAAGGATAAAATAAATAAAATGTCCATATACAATATGCATGGGCAATCCCAGATGATGCCCTGTTAGGGTACCGCCTTATGCCCATATATGGAGATCCCCAGGCATCAAACCAGGCCCTAACTTGCCAAGGCCCTGCCTGGCTTTACTAATTAACATAGGTTTTATGCCCATAGAGATCCCTGTCCCAATGTCATCAATATTAAGGACATATCTGGGAATGCCCATATTTGGTAATGCCCATATACAGTATGGGCATGTTTTGACATAACATTGTTGACTATCATGCAGGGGTCTCCATATATGGGTAACTGGTGGTCCGATACACATCACTGGCCAGATGGCCAAGAATTGGCGCGACCTCACCCTTTAGGGCGAGGTCGCATGTCGCCCTGAGTCGTCTTACTATAGTAAATATTACAAGAGGTTGTGACTAAATAATAACTATGATCTGATGAAGGCTCTGAAACCATTTCATTTGTTGGTGTGTGCCAATAAAAAAAGTGGACATGTGACTGTGAGTACTTTGTCCTCCATTGATTTAAAGTTTTGCATGCGCTACCTTTTTGGGATTTTTTTCAATTCCTACTCTTTATGTATACTGGATGTGCAAACTCTTTCTGATTTAAATTTAATTATATTGGAATCATTTTTTCCCCCTTCCATTTCCTGAAAAGTAGCCATTTTGGACATACAAGGTTTTCCACCAGACAGCAACAATATACTGTACATGTAGGGAAGACACAAGTATCTCTTTCAGATGTATAGTCTTTCATGCAGATGCAGACACAGTGACACCTGCAGCCATAAGGTACCTAGAGAGATACTACTGTACATGAACAGTAACCATGGTAACTCTCTACACACCTTGTGAGCTTTAAGAATCTCGGTAATGTTCTTCTCTTTGGTGTCTTTGTGTGTCTAGCAGCCAGAGGTCAGCTGTAGCCAGAGAGAGCTCTTATACAGTAGTGTGTGTGTGTGTGTGTGTGTGTGTGTGTGTGTGTGTGTGTGTGTGTGTGTATGTGCGTGTGCGTGTGCGTGTGCGTGTGCGCGTGCGCATGTGCGTGTGTGTGCGCTTGTATTACATGTGTGGCCAGTGTGGGCCAAATGTCCCTACACGTATAGAATTTGATAAATACTTTTATGTTTACAAAATATATTATAGGCTCACAATTAGGAAAAAGATTCAGGTTGTAGTTAGGGCTGGCATTAGACATTGAGGTTAGGCTTAGGGGCTGTGGTTAAAGTTATGAGTTATTTGTACTCAGGTGTGGAACCCCCGAAAAAAGCAGATCTGTAAAGCATCGTGAGCTTTGATCAGCTATTTGAGGCTTTAGGCTTAAAGTTAAAAAGAACATTCTAAAAACGGCATTCATGAAATTGCCATCCTAAAAATGTTGATGTCCTCACAAGTACAGAAAAAAAAGTGTGTGTGTGTGTGTGTGTGTGTGTGTGTGTGTGTGTGTGTGTGTGTGTGTGTGTGTGTGTGTGTGTGTGTGTGCGCGTGTGTGTGTGTAGATGGCGGGATCTGTGGATTTGACCATGTTACGTTCACTGGCACTCGTAGCCATGGCAACACGAGCAGTCAATGGTGTCACAAGTGGATGGAGGCTAAGAGTCACCGTGGAAATGAACATGCAGAGGTTAATCCTAAGGAGTGTGTGCCTGTGTACTTTATGTGTGTACATCTGTGTGAACGTGTTTGTGTGATTGTGTTTAGTTGTTTGTGCGTCTGTGTATGAGACAGTGTGCGTGTGCGAGTGTGTGTGCGTGTGCGAGTGTGTGTGCGTGTGTGTGTGTGTGTGTGTGTGTGTGTGTGTGCCAAAGCTCACCCATTGAAACAGTACATGACATGGGTTAATCCCCAGCGTGCGCGTGTGTGTTTGGGGGGGGTGAGATGTGGGGAGGTGTCAGGATAAGCCTAGAGGGGCTTACACACACACACACACACACACACACACACACACACACACACACACACACACACACACACACACACACACACACACACACACACACACACACACACACACACACACACACACTTTTCCCTCTCAGGCATAGACTGGCCCTTATCTTCAACCAGCACCCCAAACAGTAAGTAGCACACACATGCATAAAGGGACACAAACTCACACATTGAGGCGCGCACACAGACACACACACACACACACACACACACACACACACACACACACACACACACACACACACACACACACACACACACACACACACACACACACACACACACACACGCACGTACGCACGTACACAGCCTTGCTTCAACACTTTCCACCTAGCCACATTATCCCAACATGTGCAGTTCCACATTCACACCCAAAGCCTTAAATCTCTGTATTATAACTGATTAATGCAGCAGCACACTGCCTCTGAATAAACTCCATAAAGTGCACTGTGTGCCGTTTTCACTAAGCTCACAGTTAAACCCAAAAGTACAACTTAGTTCAGTCACCTTTTGTCAAAGTCGGAGTAAGAAAGAGAGTTTCATTCTAAAACTTTAGAGGTCTCTCTCTGGCTGTAAAGGTGAGCATTACCGCTGTAAGAACAGCAACAATCCTACACTTTCTGTTTCACTTGCTGTTCCAACCTCAGGGTCACACAATTCTGGCTCTGGTGCAGAACAGTGGTGTAAAGTAACCAAGTACATTTACTTAAAACCCAAAATCTGAATTCTGATAAAAGGAATATAGAGGCGGGGTTTCCGGTCCCTTTATTTAAAGCTATACTGTGTAAGTTGCTCAACTAGTGGTCAGTAGCTCTATAGCAAACCGCGGTCGCGTCCGCGTCTTTCGGCCGTTTTTCGCCGCGGACCGGGCCTCACACCCCCGCGTCTGCCTCCACCTCGCCGAGATCTATCTTTAGAGGGGTCCCTGGTTCCTGTGCGTTCAGGCATTCCGGAGAAACGGACTCCTTCACCCGAGTATAGAGACACACGGGCGCCTACAAATATGGCCGCCCTATTGTGATAGCGACCCCATTTCAAGATGCGCTGTGATTGGCCGGCAGTGTATAACCCTCGCTGTGATTGGCCGGTAGTGTATGATGACGTAATTTTTCCGCGAAAACCGGGCCCCGGTCAGGATCATAGAAAACATATAAAGAGAAGGCTTTAGAAGCTGAAAATAACGGAGTGGGTGTTCTAAAACTTTAGCGATTTAACAGTTAGGACAATTTTAAGATTTGTTTTATAAAAAAAGTTACACTTTAAGTAAAGTTTTGAGGTATTTGTACTTTACTTTTTATGTATTTCCAATTTTCAGTACTTTTACTTCTACTCCACTACATCTCGGGTCCAAATATTGTACTTTTACTCCACTACATTTATTTATACATCAGGTGGGTCTGTCCTAATCTCTCAAGAACAGACTCTGATGCTACTCAAAGGAAAATAAACTTTTTTTTTGACGATGGCTAGCCAGATTGGGTCTGACCTGACGAAGATGTACTGACATCGGAACATTGTCACTCTTGCCTGCATCCTGTAAACCAGGGGTCTTCAACAGGGGGTCCGGAACCCCTAGGGGGTTACTACTGGGGGTCCTCCAAATCTTTGAGTGATAGAATTTTTTTTTTCTCCTTTTTGATATTAACCACTTGAACCCTAGTGTGCATATTCTGATAACTTTAGCCAAAAATAGCAGATCTACAAGCTCACAACGCCTCACGCTGCAAGGCGTTGTGAGCTTGTAGATCGGCTATTTTCGGCAAAGAGGTTTGGTGTAGAGGGTAAAAAGAGCAGACTAAGTACAGAGTGAAATGTCAAGTTAATGAAGTATTGACGGTTCAAGTAGTTAAATATCTGCAAACACAAATAGACACCAATCCAAAAATACACTGGCGATTGTGCTGTCAAACAATGAAACTATATGGAATCTATGAAAAGGTTGTGGGCCCCCCCCCCCCCCCCCCCCCCCCCCCCTTGCTTCATCTCTCTCACAACTAAGGGGTCCTTGGCCCGAAAACGTTGAAGACCCCTGGTGTAAACAATAAAAAAGGGTTAAATAGTCTGTGATTGCTCCAGTGCCTTCCTTCCACATATTCCAGTCCCGCTCCTGAGATGCACCGGACCAGCCTGCAGGCTAGAGGCGCGGTGGACACCCTTCACTTTTAGTTACTGAGAGATTAAGTTACTAGTTACTTTGCAGATATAAATGATTATATTATAAAACCTATATTAACCACTTTAGCTTTACCTAGGCTATTTGAAAATAGACGATCTAGCTCGCATTGTGAGCTTGGAGATCTGCTATTTTCAAATGTTTTGTTCTTTTACTTTTGGTACTTTAAGTATAGTTTTATGTCAACACTTTTTTCCATCGCTGGACAAGAGACAAACATATAGAACTAAGGAGAGAGGGAGAGAAAAGACGGAAAGGGTGTCTTACCTGCATCGGTATCTAATAGTTGATCTGACATGGCCATTGTGTTACCCAGGATGAGACCATGCCACATCAGTCTAAATAAAATACTCTGTTTCCCTCTCTCTGTTTCTCTTTCTGTGTGTGTGTGTGTGTGTGTGTGTGTGTGTGTGTGTGTGTGTGTGTGTGTGTGTGTGTGTGTGTGTGTGTGTGTGTGTGTGTGTGTGTGTCTCTCTCACTCTCTGTCTGTATGATATCTCTCATGTCCAGACTGCCTGGCTTTGGGGCACAAGGAAGGGGAGGAGGATGCGTATACCGGTACGTGTGTGTGTGTGTGTGTGTGTGTGTGTGTGTGTGTGTGTGTGTGTGTACGTGTGTGTGCGTGCGCGCGCGTGTGTGTGGTGCATGTGTGTGTTTGTACGCCTTTGTGTGTACATTTATAGTGATAATGTGCACACTCGTGGAGGCAAGAGTGTCCACATAATGTATGAGTTTTTTGTACATTTCTTCGACTTTTCCATGTTCAATATGGTGTGTGTGTGTGTGTGTGTGTGTGTGTGTGTGTGTGTGTGTGTGTGTGTGTGTGTGTGTGTGTGTGTGTGTGTGTACGTGTGTGTGTGTGTGTGTGTGTGTGCGTGCGCGCGCGTGTGTGTGGTGCATGTGTGTGTTTGTACGCCTTTGTGTGTACATTTATAGTGATAATGTGCACACTCGTGGAGGCAAGAGTGTCCACATAATGTATGAGTTTTTTGTACATTTCTTCGACTTTTCCATGTTCAATATGGTGTGTGTGTGTGTGTGTGTGTGTGTGTGTGTGTGTGTGTGTGTGTGTGTGTGTGTGTGTGTGTGTGTGTGTGTGTGTGTGTGTGTGTGCGTGTTGATCTATTAGTTGAGTTATAAATGATGCGAAGGAGTGTAATGACGTAGCGAGTTCGGGGGAGTGTTCTGGAGGTTGCGTGCGCTCACGTGGTCGGGACCTGCGCGTCCCGCCCCCTATACAATATATAGGTAGACCTGCCTGTAGGTAAGGTATTGTTGCGCAAGCTACTGCTGCTGCTACGCATGGCTGTCTCGAGGGGCTACTGGTTGTTTGTACTGCTGACTTCTGCTTGGATCATGTCTTTCGCGTCTTTAGCCGCTGTCTACGCTAGGATCAAGGGATTCAAGGCAAGGTTGTATGGGAAAAACTTTGGGATTGTGGATTTGGGTAGACAATGCTGTGTTCTAGTACTGCTTCAACAAGTGTGTGGGTCTCCGCTAATGTTGCTAATTCCCAGCTGATTTCTGCAGTGCAGTGCTGCTGATCCTTGCGGCAGTTGTTGTCGTGGCTAGGCTAATTTAGTGTGTTTGTGCTGTTGTTGTTGTTGCTTAGCTAACTTAATTGTGCCTTTGTAAGCCATTGCTCTTCTTGTTTCGGCTGCTCACTATTGCTAAAGCGCATTTTTAGCTGCTGTGATCAAGGCAAGGCTTATGGCATAACTGTTGGGTTTGTTGTTTGTAGTAAACACGGCTGAGGTCTACTTCTAACTACTGTTTCATCAAGGTAATGTTGCCCATTCCAGCGATTTTTGCATACTACAGATCAAGATGGAAGTAGTTGTGGCTACTGGCTAATGCTAAAATAACTTCATTGTGCTTGGCTTGCTTGCGACCGTTCGCTATAAAGGTAAACTCAGTTGGTTGTGCTTATCGGGAACAGTGGTGTGTCGTCGACGGAGCTAGCCGTATCTGCTACTGTTGAGCAGCGTTCTTTTCTTCAGTCAGCCAAGCGCTAGCTTTGCTTGTTGTTAGCCGGCTAGCTTCTAACTTCTGTAAGGATAGCTGTTAGCTGGTAAAACAGCTTGCTAGCCATGTTCTAGGCACAAGTATGGCCCCGTGTGAAAACGTTGCCTCTATTAACAGTAATGTCTCATGTCAGGAGGAATAAATTAATATGTAGGTTGCGCGTGTCAGTAAGCGGCATATTATAACTCTATGAATCTACCTAGCAGAGCTTTACGTCTTCACGGAGGAGGTTTACGGTAGCACATACTAAGCGCTGCGTGTGGGAAATGTAGTTCTCTATCATGCCAAGCCTCGGCGTTGTGCTAGAAGTAATAGTCGTATGAACTACACGTCGGGCCAGGAGGAAAGCATTCGATTCAGGCTTCGTCGCAGCGTGCTTAATCTAGTTAGTATCTGGGGCCTATATTGCTTCGGCCTCTCCTTGGGTTATGTGTATGTTTTGCACTGTCTGGCCCTCGCGGGATGAATGATTAAAACATTAATCGCCGCTCGCTATTATAACTCTATGGCCGCTCGTTTGAGAAGCTATAAAGGATGTCTGTCTGCGCGGGCTCCTGGGAGGAGGAACCCGCTAGCTCATAGGTGCCATAGTTTACGTGCGATCAATGTTTTGCTTCCGCTAACGCAAGTCGTGCCTGTCTGACCTGACGTCACCAGTTGAGTCGCTAGTGCATGCAGGGAAACGTAGTCTACTCTAAAGCTAACCATTCTCTTCAGTTTTCAGCATCCATCAGCTGCAGCTCATCAGCTTTTTTCTTCGCATCGCAGGCTATTAGTTAAAGTTGATAAGTTCTAAGTTGTCAGTTGTGCTGCTATATTAAATGCTAAATAAATACGCCAATTGTTGCTGCTGCCGCAGTCGGATACCGTCATGTCTCCGTGGTTTCGGCGGAGGCTAGCTCTACTCAAGCTGCTAATGCTGCTGTTATGGCTGCTAATAATTACAACTGACGCTTCTGCTTGTAGGATGCTGACATCATGTTATCTGTGCAGTTCATGCTCAGTGCCACGTGTCTGATACTAACATTATTTGTATCATTACAGCTCCTGGCTAAAGCACTTCTGGTCCGCTGCAATCGTTACTGCTTCATGTTAAAGCTGCTACCAGTGTATCAGAAGTAAAAGTGATTTAATTTAAATGTCGTTTCAAACTAAGGTTATAGTATTGGGTCACATAGCACACTTTATGTTTTCTTACAGCTCATGCTAAAGCTAATACATGTTGGTTGCTAACATCCTGTTTATTATTTCAGCTCAAGGCCGGAGCGGCTGCAGGCCCACGGCTTCGGCATCAGGTTATCATGGCAGCTTTATGCTAAAGCGGCTACATGTTCCACTAATCATGTTTTACTTTATAGCTTCTTGCTGCGGCTGCTACATGTCTGCTGCTAACATTTCTATATTTTCAGCTCGTGCTGGAGTGGCTGCATAGCTGCTACTGCAGCAGCTAACATAATCTTTATCACTGCAGCTCCATGCCCGAGCTGTGGCAGGCCCGCTACTACAGCAGCATTTTGATCATTGCAGCTTCTGGCTAATCTCCTACAGCTTCTGGCTAAGCTCCTACAGGTTCCGCTAACAGTGCGTTTTTCTTCATAGCTTCTTGCTTCGGCTGCCACATGCCTGCTAACAGGTTTTCAGATTCGGGCTGGAGCTGATGCATGGCTGTCGCTACAGCATGTTTGCCATTGCAGCGTCGTGCTGCAGTGGCTGCGTTGTCTATTAACATGTTATCTTTATAGCTTCGTCCACGGCTGTAGAATACCATGAGGCCAGTCAGGAGTCGATTAGCACTGCAGAGGGCTTTGCTTCTACAGCATCGGCCAACCCAAGCAAGGCGGTCGTCACGCCTGCCAGCCCACCCGCCGCCTGCCTGCTGCCCGCTAGCCTGCCGCCTGCCTGCTGCCCGCGAGCCCACCCGCCAGCCCGCTGCCCGCGAGCCCACCCGCCTGCCCGCGAGCCCACCCACCCGCCAGCCCGCCGTGTCGTGCTAGAAGCTCATGGGGCGCAGGCTCGTCTTCCGGAGGCGCAACACGCCGACGCCGCCATTATGCCGCAAAGGAACCTGGGAACTGCAGTTCCAGCACCAGTGGCGGGAACTCCATTCCTCTCACCAGCAACAGCTATCCTAGAAGCACTGCGGAGCCAGACTCTAGCAGGTAAATAGCAGCGCATTTGCTTGTTCGGTGCTGTTGGGGTTTCAATCGCTTTAAGCTTGGAAACAATAGGTAGCCTTAGTAAATAGCAGCACATTAGCTTGGTTGGTATATTGGCTTGGCCACTCTTGCATTGCTTGACTTAAAAGTCAAGATGTGGTTTTGTTGAGTTTCTTATATTACGCATCAGCAGACTCTGGAGCAGAACTAATTCACTTTTCCGTCCTTTATTTCCATGCTGAAACATCCGCCTGATGTCTGCCCCCGGCACCCATGACACGAGCCTGGTACGGCATAAAACCGAGAGAGCTGCGGCCTGCCCAACCAGCTGCCCACCTGCACGCCGCCCCCCACCCGGCTACCCGTCCACCCGCATAGCTCTCTCGCTGGACCGGGGCAGTGACAACAGCAGCGCTCCGGGTGCTGTCATCAACCAGGAAATCCTCTAGCCGCCGGGCATCGGCAGCTATGTCCGTTACGTCAGACTCGGCAATCTGAAATCCGGCACGCCCAGCTACCAATGAGCATCAAGCCATGCAACTCGGGACTGAGCGGCTGTGCTACTAGCTCAGGTTTCATAAGGTTACATTATGCCGTTCTGCTTCGGCGTGTACCCGATATGTTTGTGTGTTTATTTGCCGCTGCGCTTCACATGTCTAATATGCAAAGCAAGGTGTTTTCTGGGGTGTCTTTTTAGGTTAATGGCTGCCTCTCTGCTGCGCTTCACATGCATTTTAATATGCAAGCCAAGGTGTCTTTTAGGTTAGATGGGTAAGTTTAACAGTATAAACCAGTGTTATACGCAGTTGCTCCTGCTCAGTATAGCATCGCTAAAATGACACCTACCTTCATTGTTGGTTGGCGGTTGCTAATATTAATACACTTCATTACTACTGTGTATTTCTATCGCGTTTGCCCATTCTAGTATAGCATAGCGCTCGAGTTCTAGTGTTGGTCGGCGTATCTACACTTTAGTTGCCTCCTGCCCACCGCAGTAATCGCTAAATTGCAGCAGTGCTACCTTCTTCGCCGTTGGTTGGCCTTTGGCAAGCTGCTAATATTAATAAATGTCAGTACTACAGCGTATTTCATTTGCTGTCCATTCTAGTATACGTTTTTATGAATAGTTGCATTGCTCTGCCGCACTATATTTTCTCTGCAAAGCAAGGTGGTTGCTGGGGTGTCCCTTTAGGTAGGATGTTCTGAGCTGTCCCGCCGCCTTTACTTAATAACTGAGCTTGGCCTTTCCAGAGTATTGTGTTAGGTAGTTATATAGTTCAGTGCCTCCTGCTCACAGTAAGCGCTAAAAGTACAGCAGCGCCACCTTCCTCGCCGTTGGTTGGTCTTTGCATGCTGTTAGTATTCATTAATTCCAGTATTACTGCATATTCATTTGGTATCGCTCTAGAGTGTTAAGGTTAGGCAGTTAGTGTAGTTGTGCTCAGCACTAGTCGCCTATTTACAGCAGAGCAACCTTCACCGTTGGTTGGCATTGGCAGTGGATTCTTAGCTTTTGCTTGTGTTGGGGGTTGTTGTTTTGGGGGGTCTCGGGTCATTGCCTGCAGAGATATGTTAAGCCCACGACGTACACAGCCATACATGTACTTCGCCGTACATGGTACACGTGTGATCGTGGGCCTGCAGGAAATGACCCGAATACAGAATCCATCGCCAAGTTATGCTCCTGCCTAAGTTGCCATAGATGCCTGTTCTTATTCCTAGGCTGTTGGTATGCTGCGGCCTTAGTATAGTATCACAGTATACATGTCATGCATTTGTCGCCCTCCTGCTGCCGTTAGTATGCCTAGTGTATGCTGCTGCCTTTATGTATCGTGCTGCTGCCTTCATATCTTGCTGATGTTTATATGCTATGTTGCTGCTGCCATTCTTGTCAATAAAGTATAATCTAACCTAAAGAACGCTCCCCTGAAATGATGCGAAGGAGTGTAATGACGTAGCGAGTTCGGGGGAGTGTTCTGGAGGTTGCGTGCGCTCACGTGGTCGGGACCTGCGCGTCCCGCCCCCTATACAATATATAGGTAGACCTGCCTGTAGGTAAGGTATTGTTGCGCAAGCTACTGCCCCGCCACCACCCCAGCTCCACCGTAGGTTCTGTGTTAGACCCCGCGGGGGGTCTCGGGTCATTGCCTGCAGAGATATGTTAAGCCCACGACGTACACAGCCATACATGTACTTCGCCGTACATGGTACACGTGTGATCGTGGGCCTGCAGGAAATGACCCGAATACAGAATCCATCGCCAAGTTATGCTCCTGCCTAAGTTGCCATAGATGCCTGTTCTTATTCCTAGGCTGTTGGTATGCTGCGGCCTTAGTATAGTATCACAGTATACATGTCATGCATTTGTCGCCCTCCTGCTGCCGTTAGTATGCCTAGTGTATGCTGCTGCCTTTATGTATCGTGCTGCTGCCTTCATATCTTGCTGATGTTTATATGCTATGTTGCTGCTGCCATTCTTGTCAATAAAGTATAATCTAACCTAAAGAACGCTCCCCTGAACTAAGGTAGCGTGTGCATGTTAAACATTTCATACATTATGTGCATGTGTGCACATACATACTGTACGTGTGTGAGTACTGTGTGTACAGTACATTATGTGTGAATTTGTTCTTCCGTCTGCTTGCCCGTCAACAGGAAACTTAACGGCACACACATCTGTCAGAGCTTTGATAACAACCGTCTCTTCCCCTCCCTCTCAGCATAAGCCTGGCCCGGGCCCAGACACTGAGCCCAGAACACAACCATCTAACCCAAGGGTCTTCAACAGGGGGGCCGGGATCCCTAGGGGGTCCTCAGAGTTACTACAGGGGGTCCTCCAAATCTTTGTGTTATTGAAACCATTTTTTCTCCTTTTTTTATATTAACCACTTGAACCCTAACGTCCATATAGAACTTTAACCAAAAATAGCAGATCTACAAGCTCACAGTGCCTGATGCTGCGAGGTGTTGTGAGCTTGTAGATCGGCTATTTTCGGCAAAGAGGTATGGTGTAGAGGGAGGAAAAGAGAAGACTAAATACAAAGTGAAAGGTCAAGTTTATTAAGTATTGACGGTTCAAGTGGTTAAATATCTGAAAACACAAATTGACATGAATCCAAAACACACTGATGATTGTGCTGTCAAAAGATTAAACTATATGGAATCTATGAAAAGGTTGTGGGGGTCCCTGTTTCATCTCTCTCTCAACTAAGGGGTCCTTGGCCTGAAAACATTGAAGACCCCTGATCTAACCTAATGTGCCTGCACACTAAAATCCTGTAAAATGTTACATTATCCATTTGGTTCACTCTCTGAGTTAAATGAACACTGAGGATTTTACTGTGTGAATGCAGGAATAGGGCTGTGAAGTATTAAAAAGCAGCCTTCACCATTTCTTACAGGCGGGCGGGAAGTTTTGTTCCAAAAATGAAGCTGCATGTTCACAACTTTGTACAAAATAACAGGGTTGAAGAAATAATGTTATTTTATAAAGGTTGTTAGTACAAGGCAAATGCTTATTACTCCAAGTATACAGCAAAACAATTGATGGGACAATTGATGAATGACAATTTGCTCAGCAGTTATTGCTCTTTGCTTGTGAGGACAAGGATGGATAACCTTGCAACTGAGGTGAGACAAACACAGTATCTTGCCTATTGTCACTGTATGGCAGATATAAACCTTCTCTACTCTGTCACACGTAGAGGCAGAGTACTGAGGAGATCAGATGGAACAACAACAAAGCTGACATTGATCTGGTATCCAGAACAAATATATATAGTATCTTTAATACCAGTAAGACGCCTAAGGGCAAGGTCGCGCCATGTCTTGGCCATCTGGCCAGTGATGTATATTGGACCAGTTACCCTGCTTACTGTATATGGAGACCCCTGGTACCCATATATGGAAATCCATGTACTGTATATGGAGATATGCTGCGAGTCCCAAACATGCTTACTCAGTTATTCGTTATGTGAAAGTCCTACTGTATGACGTCTATGACATCTGACATCATACATACGGTACAATCCCTTTTATGCCCATATATGGTGATCCCTGTCTATAGAACTAGCCACACAGATATGGGCTGTCTTGGCCATCTGTCTTGGCCATATATGGTTTCTGTTAGTGTTATATGTGGCCGTTGTGGCCTCCATATATGGGCTTAATATTGATGACATCAGGGATCTCCATATATGGGCATAAAAGGGATTTGATATTGTGGTTCCCCTGACATCAAAGTGATGTTAGAGCAGCAAACCCATAGACCGAAAAAAAGCATACACAGACACGGACACACAGAGACATGATGTGCCGTTTCTCATACTAAACTGTGACCTTTGGTCGAAATTAAGGCCCAATATTACTACAAATTACTACAAAACTTATATAGCCAATCATTTTGGGGATAAACGAGAAGTTGAAGGCTACATTTAGTTTATTATTTATGATAATTATATACCATGGATGTTAAAATCGTGTATGCTTTACATTGTTTCCAACCATTTTACAAAGCATACATTTATTCTTAATTATTTTTACATTTAGGCAAAAACTGCCAATTTAACATTGAGGTTCCCACAAGGTTTAGGTGATCTGGACCTGTATCCATAGAGTCAACCCATTAAAGCCTAATTCATACTCTGTATAGCTAATAACTTGTTGATGCAACATGTTATTAACTTGAAAAACTGTTCCTTTGGGCAAATGACTCCATTGTACGATGATGCAGTATGAGTTGAGCTTATAACAATAGGCTACAGCACATACGTCCTCACTTTATAGCACCACAGATCTATCACAATCTATAATAATTAATAATTGTATATGCGAACTAAAGTTTGATGTGGCTCCCCATCTAGAATGAAACACGTAATAGTGCTACAATTAGGATATACATGAAAGAATAACTAGACCAGGTCAACCTGGTTGTGCCAGACCCCTTGTCTGTCATCATCATTTATGACATCATGCCTTTTGTAGGCATGTCATCATCATGTCATCATCATATATACCCTTTATATAGAAAACCCGGACAGACCGACATTTGCTTATGTAGGCCTACCCATTTCATGGGTCTGGCAATGATAATGTTAACACATTTTTTCATTGCGACCGTCAGGGAGCAGTTTACTATGAAAACCTCCACCGGCCGTCCGTCCGTCCGTCCGTCCGTCCGTCCGTCACATCTTTGTGACCATCAACAAACGTCACACCTTTGTTGATGTTTAAATCGAAGAGTCTTGGTCAAATACTTCTGTTGGTTTCTGCACTGATCATTTATACAATTCAGCTGTGTTTGCTCGTGTCATCATGATGAGGTCATAAATCAGCCATGCCCAAATATAGATTTTACGGGTTTACATGCTTACTCAGTTATTCGTTATGTGAAAGTCCTATGACGTCTATGATATCTGACATCATCATACATACATTCCCTTTTATGCCCATAAATGGAGATCCCCTCTGTAGAACCAGCCACTGACATCACTGTAATGTCAGGGGAACCAAATCCCTTTTATGCCCATATATGGAGATCCCTGTGATGCCAGGGGAACCAAATCCCTTTTATGCCCATATATGGAGATATGGAGATCCCTGTGTTGCCAGGGTAACCAAATCCATTTTATGCCCATATATGGAGATCCCTGTGATGCCAGGGGAACCAAATCCCTTTTACGCCCATATATGGAGATCCCTTATGTCATCAATATTAAGCCCATATCTGTGAATATCTTTGGGTACCAGATGTCTCCATATATGGTTAAATGGTCCGATATACATCACTGGCCAGAAGACCAAGAAATGGTGCAACCTCGCCCTTTGCTTTTCTCCCTATAGGCATCTTACTAGTAGGTAGTTTAATGAGGAATGCAGTATGGTGGTAGGTAGGTAGTTATGGCCTTTGATGTAAGATTTTCACTTTCTAGGATAACTATATTTGCTATTCCCAGATGATGCCCTTTTAGGGTACCCCTCATGCCCATATATGGAGATCCCCAGGCTTTACTAATTAACATAAGTTTTATGCCCATATATGGAGATCATTGTCCCAATGTCATCAGATATATGGGCATAAATGGACACAGGCAAACTAGATGGGCTGTATGGATATCCAGATGTGTGATGTAAGTGTTTTATTCCAAATGTGGCACCCCACAGACATATTTCCAGAAACAAAATCCCTTTCATGCCCATATATGGAGATTTCTGATGTCATCAATCCCAGGCCCTGTAAAAAACATGGTTGCTATGGTATGAGCAACTTATGTCTCCATATATGGAGATTCAACTTCAATGAGTAACCATGGCAAACTGTCAACTGCCCGTATGTCTTGATAATTGGTAAAACAAACTTTTGGCCTATTTGTGGAGATAAGCGACCAACGGTCGCTTATCTCCCGATTAGGGAGTCTTACTGGTTATGTATGCATTACATACACATTAAAAGGTAACAGGTAGACTCGCCGAAATGAAGGTCGCCGGAAAACGTGGAAGAGTCGCCGAGGAAGGCTCACCAATTTCGGTGGAATTCTCGCCTGCCGGATTTGGAATTGTCGCCGACAGCTTTTACATGTCGCCGACAGTGTCGCCGACGTTTTTGGAATAGTCGCCTATATTTATACCATTATAGACAACAAAGGTAGACTATAAAGGGAGTGAGTGAGTGAGTGAGTGAGTGAGTGAGTGAGTGAGTGGGGTATTCAAGTGAGTGTAGGCTACCCTACCCATATCAATGTCACCCATTCACACATAACGTTTGCACAAGTGTCCACCACTTTGCAGATCAATTACCCTAAATAATAGTTACAGTATGCTACAACATGTAGACCTATCTGTGCTATTTAGAGAAACTATAAGCTTTATAACTGTACAAGCTGGCTGCTGGCAACTTTGTCTCTGACCAAGGACTACAACGTATTGGATCTGTAGATTTAATAGCAGCATGTCTGACTGCACAGATCGCTTCGTTGGGATTAAAACCGCTCGTAGTCCGACTCCCACAGTGGTGCGGTGGTACGTGGCTTTGGAAATAAACGTCATGAAACTTTACCTTTTTCTATGCAAACTTCTAATAAAGTCTTCAATCAATCCATTTCATCCTCCATGACACAAACTACTTTAACCGAGCCTATGCTCGCGCCTCCGACCAAGACGACACGAGGTAAACTGTGCGTGCAGCTGTCAGTGTGTGCCAGGGACGTGCAGAGAATGTTAGAGAGGCAGGGGCTGACACTTCTAAAGGAGGTCAATTCAATTCAATTCAAAGGAGCTTTATTGGCATGAGAAAACATACGTTTACATTGCCAAAGCAAGTATCACAAATACAATAAAATAAAATAAAAACAGTTGAAAATGGGGAACATACAGTTGGAGGGGGTACAGCATTGTGTAAACAGAGCTATGTCGCATTGTGACATTTTATATATATACAGGGTACAAATAGGTCAATTCTTTCAACATAAGATGTTGAATTCAAGTTCAGGAGCTGCATTCATGTATGGCACGGAAAAGGGCGCTTGCATTTCTTTCACCATAAAAAAACTGCATTCATGGTCTAGACTGGAGAGGGCACTTTTTACAGGTGGATAAAAGGGCAGGGGCTCAAGCCCCCTTTGATGTCTAATGTGTGCACGTGCCACTATATGTGCTGAGTCGCGGCTCGCAACATGATGCTGTCAGACAGTAAAACCCTAACTTTGTGGATATAGTTTGATATAATTAGGCCTACATTTCTGTTGATGTTTCAACCAAGGGACGAGTTTATTTTATTTGTGATTCCCCCATATCCATATAGATACAACATAAGTAAATTACATTTCACAGAAGATCTTTTTAATTAAAATGGAATGCTCAAAACACATTGCTTCGCTTCACGATGCTGTGACTGTGAGCTTGTAGATCGGCTATTTTCACTAATTCATAATTCAATTTTTTTATTTATGGAATTTCTTAGATGTGTTTGCTTGATTGAAAATAATAATAGGCCTACATAATCATGCGGTCGATCGGTGAACTGATGCACAGAGGAGGCATCATATAGCCTACACACTGGACCCGTTGTACTATATATAGGCCTAGCTATAGCCTAGCTTTTGTCTTGAAATAAAAGATAATTTGACAGACAACAGTTATTGCAGTCGGGGTTAGGCTATATTTCTTGCAAAAGATTTTAAGACAACGGGTGTGCATAACCTTATATAACAAAGTTGCTTTCATACTAGCTTTTTATTAGTGAACTAAAACAATATTTGACAGATATGACTAGCTTATACATTTTACTTATGAATTGGAATGTTATATTATAGCAATTGATGCAACAATGATGTATGGAACACTAATGGAGAGACATGGCACGCATTACGCGTCGTGCGTAATGCCAGCCCATTTAATTGCGTTTTGCCATTGCCATATGGACAGAGAGATTTCTCTATACGGGGCCATGTAGAAGTAATCAAAGCCATCAGCTGTAAATGATCAGTCAATCAATTAAAAGGGTACCCACGTCCGTTTAGTTTGGCAGGTCCTGTGCAAGCTGAGTTTGAATCGTTTTTTTATCGTCATATCAGACGGCGATTTATCTCCGACACAAATTGTCTATAGGCCTATTGTAATAGCCTACAATAATTGGCTGGGATGTAGGCCTAATATTAGGTCTATAAGTGTGATGATGTGAACTCTAAACGTTCCCCTAATCCCTACTTGACGCAAAGCTATAATATTCATGTGATAGCCTACTCTATAATGTCAGGTCTAAGTTGTGGCATTTAGTAAATTATTTCTATTTGATACCAGTGACATGCATTCTGAGACTCTATCAGAATGCATTGATTTAATCGAATCTTTAAAAAAATAAAGAAAAAAAAACTGCGCCTATTCTCATTTAATGTTCATACTGGCCTCGGATTGTTTTCTTAATAGGCCTATATGATTGTTGAATGTCCATACAAAATGCACTTTGTATTTAGGCCTACTTTGAATTTCAAAGTGGGCTATTAATCTTTCTGTTTGGTGAAACAGATACTTGACTATAGACATTTCAATATGTCAAATGCCACTTTGCTGCCTTGTCCATATGCGCAAGCAAAGTAAGAGTAAGACACCACTAAAAGTGGTGGACCTTTCACCCAGGTCTGTGCAGTGGGGTCACTAGAGAGAGAGAGAGAGAGACAATGGGCACAAATAAAAAATACTGTGCTTTTAGATCACTAATAGATGACATTAACAAACATACATAATCAATCAATCCACTTAATAAGCCCTAGTTTATTTGAAAATAGCCGAGTGAGGATTTGTGGCTATACTGTGTTGCCAAATCTGTTTATTATAAGTACATCTTCTTTCTGTAAAGTACACTGTAAACATTGGGGGTCCTTGTTCTTGGCATGAAAAGGATTGAGAACCATCGTTCTAAAACAATAACAGACAATAAAGTTTGACTGACATGCCCTAGTTGCTTATTTTTGGCTTATTGTTATAGACATGGTTGCTTGTTTCTCTCGCAAATGACAATCTGGCAACACCACTGGCTGGCTCGCTTTCCGCAGCTGTGATGGGATGCTGAGACGGTAAAGCCACTGATGCTTCGTCTGTGTTCGTTTCTGTGAGGAGAACTACCGCGACGTTGTGTGGAATCAACGGAAGGCTGAAATCAGAGTAGGCTTCGCTTCTGTGATGGGACCAAGACAACTTTTGCAACGTTGTCTGGATGATTAACGGAGGGCAGAACGCAGAGTAGTTTAACAGAAGTCATAGTACAAAGCTGGCTGGCTGCTGCGTCGTAACCGCAATTTAGCTCATGTGTTTAAAGCAACACGTTGAGGGGCAGTTGGATGTTTAACAGAAGACAGGTACAGCTACAGTTATATAAGCTTATACAGTTATATAAGCTTATAGTTTCTCTAAATAGCACAGGTACAAAACATGTAGTAGTATACTACTGTAACGTGTGAATGGGTGACATGATATGGGTAGGGTAGCCTACCCATATGACATATGAACACTCACTTGAATACCCCACTCACTCGCTCCCTTTGTTGTCTATTTTGGGCATCATAGTTTTAAATGCTAAGTACGTAGGCTATAATGGTTTATAAATATATACCCCACTCACTCACTCACTCACTCACTCACTCACTCCCTTTATACCTTTGTTGTCTATAATGGTTTATAAATAGCCTATAGGCGACAATTCCAAACACGTCGGCGACCATTCTCGATGAGATTTCTCACTGCCTGGATGAGTTTTCTATAACGCCAGGCGACTATTCCAAACACGTCGGCGACACTTGTCGGCGACCATTCCGGGCGACCTTCATTTCGGCGACTCTACTGGTATTCACATTAAAATAGTGTCAATTATGCTGTAAATAATTGCAGGAAGGAAGTAATTGCAAAACAGACAGACAACTATAATCTGAACTTCAGCAAGTGTTATGAAAAACATCAGCAATGGGCTAAGGGACAGTGATTTAATTTGAACATAATAAATAAAGTATTAGGCCTACATGGAATTCAAAGATACTAGCAATGGAACAAGATTTAATTAGCCTATAGAAACACCACAACAAATCAAGTGAGGGACATAAACAAAATGTAAAAAAAAAAATACAAAAATAGACATAGATAAGTCAATGCATATTTGTTCATTAGTATCAGTCTCTGTCCTGTCGCCTTCCTATTAATGTTAAGTTTCTTTATTATCTCCGTTATCTATCCCTGGCATGCACACTGTTTGTATTATGTTCTAATGGCGCCCTCCTGTGGCTGAAATCTGTCACTGTTTCTGTTTTCATCCTGTTGTATTTTCTCACGCGCTGGGTGAGTGCCTCCTCGCTAGAGGATTTCTCTGGCATGCGAACACAGACGCAACAAGGGCTCTTCAGCAGGGAGGTGCGTCACACTCACATCATGTAGAAAACACAGAGAATAAAGGGACTAAAATCAAACATGGCCAGTGGTGGATCCGTGGATGGATGCGAGGCGTTGTGACTTGTGAGCTTGTAGATCGGCTATTTTCAAATAGCCTAGGTATTAAATAGGGCCAAAGTGGTTATTGTAGGCTATATGTTTGATATAATATTATAATTTATACCTGCAAAGTAACTGTTTTCATTTGAAATAATTGTAGTGGAGCAAAAGTACAATATTTGTCTCTGAGATGTAGTAGGCCTAGTAAAAGTATTGAAATATGGAAATACTCCAGTAAAGTAAAAGTACCTAAAAACTGTTATGTAAGTAAATTACCGGTAGTTACTTTACACCACTGACTGAAAAAGGGTCCAAACCGAATAATGAATGATTGATTAAAATAACAAATTAGATAATTAGAGATGAAATAATGGGCAACATTGTTGTTAAAATAATAACCTTTCCTCACCTATCATATTTTGTTATTACTTTGATGTGAGTGGTTTTGCGGGACAGTTTTTTTTAGCCAAAAAGTTGCGTGCCTGCCCTTGTGTGCATGTGAGATGCTTCTGTTGTGCTTGTACAATCATCATCATCATCATCATCATTCACCACATCGATGATTTAACATCATTGTGGTTGTACAGGTGGCTTTGGTTCACCAGCCACATGTGCTGTGTGACATCATGTTTAACTGTATGCGCGCGTCTGGGAGTGGTGGTGGTGTCAGTGTGCGTGTGCATGGTGGTGTGAGGTGGAGATGACAGCCGTGCCCTGATGATGCCGTGTTCTCTCTGTTCTCTGGAAGCCATTTTGTCTGTCTCTGATCTCAGAGTCAGGTCTGGTCCCCCCCCAAACCCCCCCACCCACCCCCCTTCAGCCAATCGCAGCACAGCTCAGCCTGGCAGAAAACACACAGCACAACACAGCCCTGAACACAGCTCTCTCTCTCTCTCTCTCTCTCTCTCTCTCTCTCTCTCTCTCTCTCTCTCTCTCTCTCTCTCTCTCTCTCTCTCTCTCTACCTCTCTCAGTCTGATCCCACATTCTTTCTGTCTCTCTCCCACCCACTTTTTCTGCTCATAAGTGTTCATTTCTCTCTCTCTCTCTCTCCCTCCCTCCCTCTCCCCCCTCCCTTGCTCTTCGCTTTTCCCTGTCACATCTCTTTTCTCCCATTTTGTCATCCTCACCTTTATTCTCATTCTATCCCTTAATCCACATCCAGCTTCTGCCTTTCTGCAACGGCATTTCTGCCCTCTTTCTCTCAGCACTGTCCATCCTCCTCTCCATCCCTCTGTCTGTCTGTCTCCCTCCCACCCTGAAGTCACCTCCTCTCCTCTCGTCTCCTCTCCTCTCCTCTCCTCTCCGCTGTCTTGTTGTGTAAGTATGTGTCTAAACAGCATAGTCTTTGTGTGTATGCTCTGTTGCCATTTCAGCCAGCCTGCAGTCTTTACTCTCATTTTCTCTCCCAATCAGGGACACCATGTGACTCTCTGCATGAGAGGGCACAGTCCCTTCCCCCTTCTCTCCTTCTCTCCCTCTCTCTCTCTCTCTCTCTCTCCCTCCCTCTCTCTCTCTCTCCCTCACTGTTTCTCTACAGCACTTACCACCACTCCTCCCCTCATCTACCAAGCCAGGCAACATACGCTAGCAATCAGAGTCAGCAGGGACGTGCAGAGAATGTTAGAGAGGCAGGGACTGACATTTCTAAAAGGGCCTTTTGGTGAAAACATCGAAAATAGCAGACCTCCAAGCTCGCTGCGACGCGTTGTGTGCTTGGCGGTCGGCTATTTTCGATGCTTGATTTCTACACAGAGAGGGAAATTCTTTCAACATAAGATGCTGCATTCAAGTTCAGGAGAGTTTGGACAAGGCAATCTTGAACGCTGCCTTCAGGTATGGCATGCAAAGGGCATTTGCATTTCTTTCACCATAGTAAAAACTGTATTCATGGTCTGGAGAAGGCAATGTTTACAGACAGATAAAAGGGCAGGGGCTCAAGCCCCCTTTGAATGTCTATGTATGCACGTGCCTGAGAGTCAGAGAGAGAGAGAGAGAGAGAGAGAGAGAGAGAGAGAGAGAGAGAGAGAGAGAGAGAGAGAGATAGAGAGGGGTGAGGGGGGGCTGAAGGAAGGATGAGGAAATAGTGCGGAGCGAAAGAGAGATGAAGGGAGAATAGATGGGGTTGAAAAGAAGGGATGAGTAATAGAGACAAGAAAGAGATGGAAGTAGAAGGGAGGTTGTCTGGCGTATGTTTGGTCTAGTAGGTAGGTCAGAGTCAGGTCTATTTTTATAGAGGCTTTGTGTGTGTGTGTGTGTGTGTGTGTGTGTGTGTGTGTGTGTGTGTGTGTGTGTGTGTGTGTGTGTGTGTGTGTGTGTGTGTGTGTGTGTGTGTGTGTGTGTGTGTGTGTGCAGATGATTTATTGTCCACACAATCTCAGGCATATTCCAGAAAGAACTACAAACTACATTGCACTATAAGTCGTCTGTCTTCACAGCTAATAATGCAACATAATAGTTTTGTCCTCAATCAATCAATCAATCAATCAATCAATCAAAAAATAAGAAATGATCCATCACTCTGGAGAAGGCTGACCGACCGAGAACATACAGTAATATCTTTCAAATGAGTGTGTTATACACTTAGTGACTTGTGGCTTATGTGATACAAAAGTATTACAACCAAATATGTTCTAATATCTAGTTTATTACTATACTATACTTGTTTCATGAATACACAGAACACACTGCCACACACCGACCAGTGTCTACATCAAATACATGTCCAAGTGCAAGCCACAGTACATGTACGTGTGTGTGAGTGTGTGTGTGTGTGTGTGTCCGAGCACGTGTGAGCACACACACGCACACACTCACTGACAGCCCACACAAGAAGGGGGAGGATCGTTCTGTGTTGAACATGACTCTGGAATGTAAACAAGTGAGCGAGACGGAGCACCAGAGAATTCTTTCATACTTTCATGTTCAGTAAGAATAAGAACAGCATAGTTCAGCCTGCTTGTTGCTGTGTGACATTTTCTATTCTTGTGCTAAAGTAAACACTATTAATTAAAAACTACTCTTGTTGGGGAGTGAGAGGGCGATTGAGTACCTTTTCTTGCTTTTTATTCTATTCAGTAAAATAAATGTCATTAGCAGGGGTCTTCAACGTTTTCAGGCCAAGGACCCCTTAGTTGAGAGAGAGATGAAGATATACACTGTAGTTTCATCGTTTAACAGCACAACCATCAGTGTATTTTGGATTCATGTCAATTAGTGTTCTCAGATATTTAACTACTTGAACCGTCAATACATAATACATTTGACCTTTCACTCTGTACTTAGTCTGCTCTTTTCCCCCTCTACGCCAAAAATAGCTGATCTACAAGCTCACAACGCATCGCAGCACGAGACATTGTGACCTGCTATTTTTGGCTATACAGTTCTCAGAATATGGACACTATAGGGTTCAAGTTGTTAATATAAAAAGGATTGGAAGATTTTTGAGGACCCCCTGTAGTAACTCTGAGGACCCCCTAGGGGTCCCGTACCCCTTGTTGAAGACTCCTGCTCTAGAGGTTATTTTGGCTTTTGCAGAGCTATTAGCACTCAACTCATTGCTCTGGTACCAGGCTTTGATTGATTGCTCTGTGTATTCTATGGCTGTACATCAGAGGTTTGAATCTCAAGGACCTCACAGTTTGGTATACATTAAAGGCCATGGACCTCCATAACCAAGAGAGTGTAGACTAGATATGGAACCAAATGAACCTGTAGTGTTATATATGTATACTCGCTGAGTTACATAGCGATAAAGGTTCATTTGGTTCTTGACTATCAATTAGCTGGGGTGGGGGACGCCCTGGACAACACTTTGAGAGCCACTGCTAAATGCATAATAATAGGAATAATGATGGGTTACAGTATCTTGTACCTGAAGCCATGTGTGCAATGTGGCAATAACCTCTTAAAACCACTTTAACGTGCAGCTTCTGAATTTTGGGCGTATCATTATAGGTGCATATCGTCGTTGTCGGGTGGGAACCAAAACGTTTTTTATTCATTAAAAAAATGAACTAAACTAGTGAAAATAGCGTTGTTGTAAGTACTTCTCTCTGTGAAAAGTGCTATACAATAAAATGTACTTACTTACTTACTTACTTACTTACTTAAATTACTTAACTATTACTTAAATAGGTGACATTGTTTTATCATTTTCAAAAATTGAAAATGTGGTTAAGTAGTTTAATCTCAGATACAACTGGGAATGGACTGTCCACTTCTCTTTAAAAATGTATATGTTTGGCTTTCCTTTGGCATGATGCAGCCATAGGTTTTGCATTTAGACTTGAAAATGATTAAGATGATTAATAAGTTGAGCCCATAAATGTGTGTGTGTGTGTACCAGATGTCATGATATGGGTTCACATCCGGCTTGTGACTTGAGTCATCTGCTTGCTCTCTTTCCTGTCAAGATACTCTATAGTCTTTAACTACTTAAAACCTCTATATACTTTGTAAACTATTACTTAGTTGACCAGGTTGTTTGGGCTTTTTCTAAATCCCTTTGGTGAAAATAGCCAAACTACATGCTTACATTGCGTCGCAACGTGACCCATTGTGAGCTTGTAGATCTGCAATTTCCGATGAATGTTGCCCCCCAGGCAAGTGGTTAAGAAAACATCTCTATACTTTTAAAGTATACTGTAGCTTTTAAAGTTAAGACTAATATATTTCCGTCATACGGCTGTGTCACTCGCTGAAAATAATTGACCTTCACAAGAAAAAAAGTGATGCAATGTGTCACGTTTTTCTCTTGAAAATCTGCTATTTTGGGTGAGTGACAAGGGCTTACAATGATGCATGAATTAGGGTTTAGGTTCATCCACAAAAAAGAACAGTATCAGCTAAATCACACGGCTCAGTCTCAAACTGTTACTTATGCTGACAAAGGCGAGTGGCCTCTAAATAAGTCTACAAACATTGACCACGAACTGCTCAACTTTTAAGACGGAAAGGAATGACAGACCAAAAAAAGAGGATGGAAAAAAGGAGACAAAACCAAGAGAGACTAAAGTTGAAACAGCAGAGAGAGAGAGAGATAGAGAGAGAGAGAGAGAGAGAGAGAGAGAGAGAGAGAGAGAGAGAGAGAGAACAATAATGAAAGTTAAAAAGAAGTGGAGCACACGAGAGCACGGTCACACTGCGTCTTGTTTGGAAATTTCCATGACCACGTTTATTAAGTATGCAATCTGACCGCAAGATAGCTGAGGCCGCTTCTGAAAGACAAAGTCTCTCTCTCTCCCTCCCCCTCCTCCCCCTCCTCTGTGCTCCCCAGTTTAACGGCTGAGGTGGCACCGTTTGCCTTCCTACCACGGGGCTCTGCACAGAGATTGAAAACACATACACAAATACACACAAGCAAACACACATGTATGTATGTGCGCATGCATGCGGGCATGTACACACAAACTGACACTCTCTCTCTCTTTCGCACACGCGCGTGCACGTACTGTACATGGCGCACACACTCACACATGCCTACAAAAACACAGTGTCCTTGCATACACATTGAACCCAGATGCACCGTGTAGTGCCATTGTGTTTTCAAGTTATGCGACCCTGCTGTTTGTACGCAAATGCTACACACAAGCAGAAGTCTAACATCTTTGGACTTTGTCCTTGCAAATACCATTCTTACCTCAAATGTTTTTGTGGTTGTCACCTTTTCTTTTTTCTTCCATTTTTCTTCTAGTTATGTCATTTCCTCCATCCATCCATCCACCCCTCCACCCACCCACCATCCATCCATCAACCCGTCCATCCATCCATCCAGTCATTTCAGCTAGTGTTTCTTTATCCATTCTACAAAAGGTAAAGTTCAATATGTTCATTTATCTATGTGTAACTCTGTCAGTGTACACATGTAAGGGTCTATTATGTTACATTTAATTTTACACACTATGGTGTAATATATTGTTTAGTATCCATTAATGATAGAATCATCATTGATAGGAAATCTAAACTCCTCCAAGACCTCTGAATTTAAAAGGTAATTAGGGCTGTTTGCCTTTCATGCAGGAAAGATGCACACACACACACACACGCACGCACGCACACACACACACACACACGCACGCACGCACGCACGCACGCACGCACGCACGCACGCACGCACGCACGCACGCACGCATAGACACACAAGACACACACAGACAGAGAGTTAGTGTTTCCATCTCTTTAATGGTTGGAGAGGGGAATGGCAGCAAAGTAATGTGATATGGGAAGTGCGGCTAAGCTGACCTCCTCTGGTCACATCCAGGCTGGTAGACTGTCAGACCACACAGCCCACTGTGGCCTGGCACCCGCAGCTATTGGAGCATAGATGTGTTACTGGAGTTATCTGACCCGTCTCTCTCTCTCTCTCTCTCTCTGCCTTTGTCTAGAGCAGTTCATGTCACTCCTTCCGGGGTTCAAGAAAGGGATTTGTGACTGTATAAGGTCACCAGTCTTGACTCCCAGGAGGGGAGAATGTGTGGGTGGGAGAAGAAGACAGGATGACAAACACTCTGCCTGCTGTTGAAGTCCCCTTGAGCAAAGCACTTAAGTCCCAATTGCTCCAGTCGCCAGCGATAGAAGGCTGTGGCTGTAGGCCTTACTGGACAGCTCCCACGTGTCAGTGTGAGGAACTGAGTGAACGTGAAGCTGTGCAGTGAAAGAGCCAGCAATACTGATGGACTGACTGCATGTGGTTTAACCACTTGTAACCCGGCCTCAAACATAGAATTGTCAGGAATATTCAAAAATAGCTACAAGCTCACAAAAGGTCAAGCCTGTAGATTGTTTATTTTCACCTGTGAAGTATGACATATGACTTAAGTGGTTGGTTATGACATCTGAGTTTGTATAGAGGTGCCATGCCTTTCATTTACAGACTGATTCTCTGTCACGAGCGCACATGCGCGCACGTGCACACACACACACACACACACACACACACACACACACACACACACACACACACACACACACACACACACACACACACACACACACACACACACACACACACACACACACACACACACACTTTGTCCTCTGCGTTTCCTTTTCTTAAATAATGTATATCTTAATATCTATCTGTCATGATGATAATGGCTCTATGTTTCCGTTCCCCCTGGCATAGGAGGAGTAGAGTGGTGGGATTTGATCCCAGGTCAATGTTTGAGGAAGCACCAAGTCAGCTTTCTTGTATGTATTTTACAGTCTTATTGGGACAATGCAGCTTATTCTGATTCGGTCTTTTGATTGATTGAATATTTTATTGTTTTATGATGATGATGATGATTTAGCATTTCCTTCAAAACGCTCCAATCCTCACACAAATTGGTACACATTATCTCTGAAGTCATGTGATCAAGATGTACTGTCTTCCAAAGTTTGCAGGCCCTAGGTAGGCAACCCGGACTGGCAGATACCACAGGAGAAAACGTTTCTACTATGAAAAGCTCCACGGGCTGTCTCTCCGTCTGTCTGTCCGTCACGTCACATCACATCACATCACACTTTTGTCCCTACTCGTATCTCAGCCACCGCCATTTCTCACATGGCACTCTTTTAGCGCCACCATCAGGCCGATTTTAGCAAAACACATTTTTGGACACTGCTCCTACGGATTTTTCCCTAAAATCACGCCAAGCGGTACACAGTATCTCTAAAGTCATGTCATCAACATGGATCTGTCCCATTTCCCATATTCCCTCCTGATTGGCGGTCGCATATCTCCTGATCAGGGAGTCTTACTGGTTATTGGTGTGGTTGCTGTAGGCAACACACTATAGTTCTAGCCCAGCTTAGCTTATGTTCTGGATAACACTTAGCCTATCAGGAAGCAGCATTCTCTGTGCTATAGCTCGAGGATTGGTCAAGCTTCACATGACAGTTAGCTTGCTGCAGAATATAGTGATGGCATGGCAACCACAATTTCCAATTGCATCTTACAGGGGCGGCATAGCTCAGGGGTAGAGAAACCCCCATTAGAAGGGTTCCCAGTTCGAATCTGGGCTCCCCCTGAGTTAAAGTCGAAGAGTCCTTGAGCAAGACTCTGAACCCTTAGTTGCTCCCGGTGAGCAGTTTGGTGCCTTGTATGGTTTCCTCTGCCATCGGTGTATGAATGAATGTGTGTGTGTGAATGGGTGAATGTAATGCACAATCTATTAGAGATGTTACCGATCAATCGGCAATGGATCGGATCGGGCCGATCAAAGCGTGATCTGCGATAATCGGTGGTTTAGATCAAAAGGTAAATTCACCGATCCGATCGGTGCATCCGATCAACCAGCCGTTCAGTATGCCCACTTGAGGCCATTTTGGGGTATTGATTTCCACAGTGCTGAAGGAATAATTAGTTACTGCTATGATAATAAATACATAGTAATGCTGGTAAATAACTATAAGGCAAATATATAAATGAATTCATGAGTGAATTAATTAATTAAAGTTAAAACATTAACATTTAGAACATATAAATAATATATAAATAATAACTTGATCGGATCGGTGATTGATCGGTATCGGGTGATCAAACTTTTGTGATCGGTGCTCGGTGATCGGTTCCAAAAAACCTGATCGGACCATCCCTACAATCTATGTAAAGCACCTTGGGTAAAAGCGCTAAATAAATGCACCATTTACCATCTTTCTAGTTATTGTCTGTCTTTCTTTTTCTCCCTTGCTCTCAGGAATGACCTCACTAACTTCCTCTCTTGAGCATAACATGAAGGACTGCTGAGTAATGGCAATGGAAGGTCCCTAAAGAGCCTATTCCAAATCCATTCTAAGCTTTTCAATACATGCAGACACCAGAACAAAGCCAGCCGTGACATTTTGTGCCAGCCAGCTCTCATTCAAGGCACACATTGCATCAGTCACCCGATCCTGTAGGTTCACACCTTCCCCATCCAGGAGTCAGCCCAGCACCTCATCCAGACATCAGTCATATCAAAACTCGACTACTGTAACTCTCTCCTCACTGGCCTCCCGACATGTGCACTTAACCCTCTCCAATTGATGCAAAATGCTGCAACACGATTGGTCTTCAACCGGCCCAAATTCCCACATGTCTCCCACCTTCTCCGTTCCCTCCACTGGCACCCAGTTGCTGCCCACACAGAGTACAAAACACTGATGATGGCCTTCAAAGCAGCCAAAGGTACCTCCATACCTCCAAACCCTGATCGATCCCTACAACACCTCCCGTTCACTCAGCTGACATAGGGATGCTGACAGAACCCTCTCTAAAAACCCCAGGACAACGATCCACTCGTCCTATTATAGACACTTCTCCCTCCAGGCCCCAAAACTGTGAAATAAACTCGCAGTTGCATTTAGAACGGCAGACTCACTCCCCAGCTTCCGCCGTGGTCTGAAGACTCACCTCTTAAGACTCCACCTTGGCCCATAGCACTTGCCTACCCTCAATGACCATGCATTCGATGTATGCATGTTGATGTATTGATGTATTACCTTGCTTATTGTACAATACCGTAAATCGCTCTGGATTAAGAGTGTACATGCCTAAATGTCTATAATGTATGCACTCTTGAAAATTAAAACATAATTATGTATCCGAATATAATGAGCCACTACAGGTGTGTGAATTCCAAAAGGACTACAGAACCAAGAAGCACATTTTTGTTGTTAAAAAAAGCAATATCCTGACCACCATTGGGCAAAAAATGTGGCAAATAAATAAGAACCGGTAGTCAAATAAATCCCAAATTGCTTTGCCTGAGAGTGAGATATTTGCTAGCCTTCCAAAAGATCTCTATCTCTCTCTATACCTGCATGGTTTTAATTCCAAGCGGGTGGATGAAAGGAAACCTACGCAAAACATTTTAATCTCTGCCAGGATATCATGGATTCGCCCCTATGTGTGTCTGTCCACAGCTATCTTGTGTACTACAGTACCTGGTCGATTAGCATCATATTTCATGTTAGAGCTGACAGCGGACCAATTCACTTCTGTGACTGACAAACAATGTCATTTTATTGTTATAAATGCAGAGCAATCATCCCTCCAGGGTATGGGCTAAGCATCCTGCCAGGCTAGAGGATCACAATGCTGCTATCCCTCTGGCTTATGGGATCATTGGGATGTATTGGAATTTGGAACTAACCAACCGCAACCAACCGACAAGTACTG
>NC_137812.1:55308612-55466112 GCF_963921795.1 Nannobrachium achirus
AACATGTACATTGATTGTACACACATACACAAGCGAGCAGCTCCTGCGCGCACACACACCTGCACACACGAGCACAAACTTGTGCGTGGACTGGACACACTCTCTCACACACACACACACACACACACACACACACACACACACACACACACACACACACACACACACACACACACACACACACACACACACACACACACACACACACACACACACACACACACACACACACACACACACACACACTACACACTACATGTTAACAGAAGGGTCAAACAATTACAGTTTAGGCATCTAGCCGACACTCTTGTCCACTGCTACGTACAAAATGCAAGATCAGAGTAAAGTCACTGCATGGTCAACTCCACACTACTCAACTCCCCTAGAATGTACTCCCTTGTGGCATGAACCCTAGTCACCCAACCACAGGGTAAAATGCACAATACACACACATACACACAGTATACAAGTGTGCACGCGCACGCACGCACGCACGCACACACACACACACACACACACACACACACACACACACACACACACACACACACACACACACACACACACACACACACACACACACACACACACACACACACACACAGCCAGCACAAGCCAACAACCACCCATGCTCCTCTCTTTCCCTCCAAAATATGACATCACAGTCTCGTCTTGCACATAAATCATGCTTTCTCTTTTATATTCAGGAACACACACAGTCTGAAATTATTCTTTATCTACTACCTCTCTCTCTGTGTCTCTTTCTCTCTGTATCTTCCTCTCTCCCCCTCTCTCCCCCCCCCCCCCCTCTCTCTCTCTCTCTCTCTCTCACTCTCTCTCTCATTCTGTCCCTCTCTCCTGTCGGCCTGTCTGTCCCTCTGTCTCTCTCTCATTAGTCTGGGGTCTCATTTTGCATTTTGAAGGGAACAGACCACAGCCAATCACAGGAGAGGGTGGTGAGAGATGGCAAGGAGAGAGAGAGACAGAGAGATGGAGAGAGAAGGACAGGAGAGGAAAAGATGGGTCGCAGGAGGAAGGGGGAGAAGTGAGGAGGCAGAGGTGGAGAGGGAGCAAGTAAGAGTGAGGGACAAGGGAGAGATTATGGTGGGAGAGAGGGAGAGAGGGATGGTAAAGAGACAAAGATATGGAGTGAACGGATAGAGGGAGGGAGAGAGGGAGGGAGAAAAGAAGTGGAAAATAAATAGCTCTGGCGCAATCGTCCCCCATTACCCCGGGAGGGCACTGTCGCCATGGCAATGTGGCAGAGAAAGGATATAACCATGATGAGCTCTCACACACACACACACACACACACACACACACACACACACACACACACACACACACACACACACACACACACACACACACACACACACACACACACACACACTAGTAGGAAGTACAGTGGCCTTGTAATCTGAAGGTTCCCAGCAGGGACGTGCTGGCCATTGGGAAAAGCGGGACAACTCCCGAACGGCCGGTTCATTCCAGGCCGGTCCAGGCCGGGCCACTAGGAAAAAAATATTAAAATAGAATGTCGGCCTTTGTTCAGTTTTGAGGGCTGGGCGGCCAACAAAGTAAATCATCACAGAAACCTTGTATCTCCAAGTTTCAAATTTGTACATTTTTTCGCAAAGCAAAGCCCTGCTTCATCATACAAGGCCGTCGCACAAAAGTAGTGAAAACAGCAGATCTACAAGCACACCGCGAGGCGTTGTGTGCTTGTAGATCGGCTGTTTTCACTAGTTTAAGTCATTTTTAAAATGATAAATACAAAACAAACGGTTTTGGACATACAAGGTTTCCACCCGACAACGACAAAATATAACTCATGTAATTGGCCCACTGGCGTGTCACTTGTCATGATCTGAAATGGCAAATCTTTGAGTAGCAGCAGCGCTATAGAGAGAGAGATCTCTCTCTATAGCGCTGTTGCTACTCGCAATGAGGGCCTCTCCAACTCTTTTTCCCGGGCTGGTTCCCGGTTTGATTCCCGGCACTTACTGGCTATGTCGAGGTGTCCTTCAGCATGGTTTTATTTGCTGCATGGTTTTATTTACCATTTACACACACGCGAGCATGCGCACGCAGGCACACATAAACACTGACTGCGCAAAGTAGCATGTGAACACTCAAAGAGTAAATGTGCAAACTATGATTCACAATTACTCACACTCACACATTAAGATGTTTACCACGCGCGCACACACACACACACACACACACACACACACACACACACACACACACACACACACACACACACACACACACACACACACACACACACACACACACACACACACACACACACACACACACACACACACACACACACACACACACACACACACACACACACACACACACACACACACACAAAGTAGCATTTCTGGGGAGAATATACTTTGGTGCACATCAAAGACAATCCAGCTATAATTACAAAATTCTCTTCGGGACAGAAGAGGAAGGTAAAGTCAAAAAACAAGAAACCTGTGAAGGCTGTGATTAACCCAATCCCGTTGTGGACTGAGCGAGAGATAAATGTAGTTTAGGCCGAGATGTACAATGAAAATCATTACCTTATTTTTGTTAGGCTACTTAAAAACAACTTTGTTTGTCCTGTGGGATATCTGTATTTTTCATTTCGCATGTATTGAAAACAAAAATGAAAGAGCTAAAAAACCTTTCATTAAAACAGTGGACAGTGCAGAAATCAGCGGCAGAGTCAGCTGCATTGTCCCATTAATTTCCTGTCTTTCTTTTGAGAGATAGTGGAGACATAGCCATACCGTAGGTCTCTGACACAACAATTTCATACACACCAACAGTCTTGTGCGCACACAGTGTACCTCTTAGCCTGCTCTGAAAAACTTCTCTCAACATTTTCCCAGCACTCCCTGGGGACAAATCAAATATTTATCAACTACAGTATACATCAACTCTGATAATGTGAAACCTTTTCTAACAACTTATTTTACATTTAGATCAAAGTCCTGATTCTGTTGTATTCATCCCATATAGTCCAGGCAGTCAACACCAGAACTGCCCTACAAAGAAACAACCAGTTGCTGTGTAAATCGTGAAACTGAGAAAAACGCCTTTCAAGTTCAACTCATGTCCTACTTTATTATGTGATGTTGATACAGAATTGTGTGGCATGACATTATGTTGTGTGTATGGGCCTTGTGAAATCTTATCATGATTCATGACGACCTGGCCTTTACCAAACACACAAAGCAGTTCCTGCTATTTGGCTTTGCACTCATTGGAATGAAACATTATCTGTTATCCAAGTCTTTTATAGGTTCATTGGTCTCAGCTGGTACATTACAGTAAATATTAGGAAACTTTACACTCTATCAAAAAGGTTTTATTAGAGATACAGTAAAATAAAAGAAATTCAACATGCAGTAGGGGAAACGCTTCTGTGATTTTACACTAAACCCACAAACTCAGCAACAACAGTAAAACATCATACTTGTGATATAGGCCTATCAGAGAGACTGGACTGGTAAAGTGCAGTTGACCAATAAAAACACCAACATTTTCTTTAATATTTTGTTAGCCAGGGAAAGTTGAAGGCTGTTTTACAGCAAATTAACACTATAAAGGATTTTACTATACTGTATATCAGGGCCGGACTGGGACATAAATTTGTCCCTGGCATCTTAGCCCAGACCGGCCCACCACAACCGGCGCGAACCTAACATAGAAGATCTACAAGCCCACAATGCACTGAGGCAGCGGCCCGTTGTGGGCTTGTATGCTGTTAAATGTTTGGGTGGGACTCCTGGGCCACAGTAGCCTGTGATTGGGCTACTAGCCCAGTATTCAGATGACAGACACACCACCGTCATTTTACAAGATGTTGTCCGTCAGAGCTCAGTGTTTCTTGGAGAGTTTGGTTGCAATGGATGAATGTGGTGGTTAATTGGTTCAAGAAGCTTCCAGCCTGGGGGTTAGAGTAGTGACTGTATCAGACAGCTCTCTGTCAGCTCTCGCTGGGTTATGTAAGGCTCAATCTGCATCCAGTTCCTTGCAAATACATTATTGATGCAGTCTTCTATTATCATGCCGTGTGTATGCGTGCGCATGTTAAGACCAATACTTGAAAACATGTGTCACAGCAAGTGTCTGATACTGTCGGGATGGATTGGGAATCTCAGTTCATATTTTTTATGTATGTGTCTGCCAGGGACGTGCAGAGGATGTTAGAGAGGCAGGGGCTGAAATTTCTAAAAGTGCCTCTTGGTGGAAATATCGAAAATAGCAGACATCCAAGCTCACAACGCGTCGCAGCGCGACGCGTTGTGAGCTTGGAGGTCGGCTATTTTCGGTGCGTGATAGCACACTGAACCAAGCATATTCAAGTCAATAATGGAGATGTGTCATAATGACATGGAATTCTACACAGAGAGGGCAATTATTTCAACATAAGATGTTGCATTCAAGTTCGGGAGAGTTTGGACAAGGCTTGAATGCTGCCTTCAGGTATGGCATGGAAAGGAGTCAATTGCATTTCTTTCACCATAGTAAAAACTGCTCTCATGGTTTGAAGAAGGCACTTACGGATAAAAGGGCAGGGGCTCAAGCCCCCTTTGATGTCTATGTGTGCACGTGCCTGGCGTCTGCTTGTACTGCTGTCTTTGTGAGAACCTCACAAGGATAGAAAGATGAGGAAAATGATAGAAAGTGAGGACATTCTTCTGGTCCTCACTTCTCAGACGGCTGTTAGGCTAGGGTAAAGGTCAGGCATGTAGTGGTGATGGTTAAGGTTAGAGGTTACGGGAGTCAATGGAGATCAGTCAAAAGTCCACTCAAGTATTGCAGAGCAAGAATGTGTGCACGCATGTGCATGCATGCATGCACGTCTGCAGTCCTTACAGCCCAAGTGTGACAGGGGCTGCAGTGTGTTATAGAGAGGCCAAGAAAGCATGACCTTTAACCTTACACCTATGAAGGAACACACACACACACACACACACACACACACACACACAAACACACGCGCGCGCGCGCGCGCGCGCGCACACACACACACACACTAAGGCATTCACCAAATATTCGAATATTCAAATATTCGAATATCAAAGTCACTATTCGACGTTGTTCACCGAAGTCGAATATTCGCTTATTTTTTTATTGTTTTCTCTTAAAAAAATCTATAGTTTATAAAGCTTGGCTAGATAGGAAGTCATAAGAATGAGTTGTCAGTGCCCCTGGTGGATGAATTTGTTAATGCTCTATACCAGGGGTTCTCAAACCTTTTTAGGCCGTGACCCCCAAAATAAATATATTTGAACTGGGGTCCCCCACCCTGACAAGCACTTGGAATTGTAGGTATTACATTTAATATGACTCGGTTCCGCAGATAAATATGGTGAAAATAGCAGATCTACATGCTCACAACGCCTCGCAGCGCGAGGCGTTGTGAGCATTGTTTGCCGTTGTGAGCGTTGTTCGCCTCTTGCTTACTAATATTTGACAGTTTGGCCAGTCCGAATATTCAACTATTCGAATACTTTGAGGTCGAATAATTCGAATACTAAAAATCACTATTCGTGAATGCCCTCACACACACACACACACACACACACACACACACACACACACACACAGAAAACCTTCTGCGAAGACATTCTGCTACAGTACGGACTTCGGCATTTCACCAAAAAGGAGATCTAGTTCAGATGTATTGTGGGTAAAAAGGGGGTGAAAAAAGCCCCCCTTGAGGGCATTGTTTTGTTGCCATTCCCGTCGTCTGTTTTCTTTTTACTTCATCTGCTTCCCTCCATTCCCCCGTTCCCTCACAGAGCAGAGAGAAGGAATGCCCTCCTGCACGCAGGAAAGAACATCTGTTACTGAGAACCTGGGGGGGCGTTCATAGTACATAACATGAGAGAGAGAGAAAGTGAGGGAGGAGACGACTAGAGATGAAGGGGGACATTGAAACAATGAGAGAGAAACAGAAGGGAACAGGGTGAAGGAAGGGCTAGAAGAGATGAACGCTCGACTACAGCAGTGGTTCTCAACCTTTTCAGGCCACGACCCCCCAAATAATCATAGTTTAACTGGGGATATATATAATGTATTTTTATGCTAGACATTTACAGACCAATATTAAACTCAAAGTACTGAAGACAGTGTACGGTACATAGAAGAAGCTTCCTCCACTCATGATGCCAAGTTCAGTTCTGTTATTATTTTGTCCTTTTAGAGATTAATCAGAATAAAGATCAATGCTGATGTTCCCCCAAAAATAGCAGATCTACAAACTCACAACTTATAAAACAAAGAAGGGATTATGAGTGCACCCAAATCATGTCTACTACATGTGACCTGATTGATTTTACCTTTTTTCGCCTTTTTTCCCCTGAAATGACAATTGACAAGGGTCCATGTCGGTGAACTCTCACACTCTCTGGTTAAATTAACACTGGGCATTTTCTGGTGTGAGAATTAATGTAGAACATGAATACACCATTTCCCTCTCTTACACACACGATGCGAGAGAGAGAGAGAGAGAGAGAGAGAGAGAGAGAGAGAGAGAGAGAGAGAGAGAGAGAGAGAGAGAGAAAGAGACTTCCAAACACTTTCTTTTCCTTTCTTTTCCCAGGAACGAGAGTAGAAGTGATGAGTGTGCGCAAAAGTGAAAGAAAGAGCCTGAAAAATATATAAAGAGAGAGAATAGGAGATGTATTTATTTCCCATTTCAGGGCACTACGTTTCCTGCCAAACCCAGAGGCCTGACTGTAATACGGGGCAGTGTGAGGAGGGAGGGGACATGTCAGTGTCCACAGTATGCGCGTGTGTACGACTGTACATGTGTCAATGTTGTGACGCAACACAGAGGCTGGATGCTGTAGTATAAAGGTGACCCACTTACATAGAACCCCTGCACCGCGCACCGCACACACGCACGTGCACGCACCGCGCGCTTGCACACACACACACACACACACACACACACACACACACACACACACACACACACACACACACACACACACACACACACACACACACACACACACACACACACACACACACACACACACACACACACACACACACAGTCTGACACCAGGATGCTTTGGCCCCATTTCAGACAGTATGTGTTTCAGAGATGTCTAAGATAAGGGAGAAGAGAGAGAGAGAGAGAGAGAGAGAGAGAGAGAGAGAGAGAGAGAGAGAGAGAGAGAGAGAGAGAGATTATAGAGGACATGGAACGGAGAGAGATAATGAAGTGCAAAGAGTACAGGAATGACAGAGTAAGCAAGAAGAGGGCTAAGCTGGTCCTAGTAAGAAGAGTGTTACTGTATGTTAGTGGAATTGTTACCAGCTCTGTTACATCTTGTGACATTAGGATTAGAGTAGAATCTAAATCACCTGAACAATACAGAAAATGTAATTATCTCCTCTCTCCTGAAAGGGAAGAGAGAGGAGAATGCCTTTCCATGCAATTCTGTATGCCTTCATACTTGATTTGTATGAAATATACAAATACATGTATTGCGACTGTAGGTCGCAGTTAACTATGAAAACTGGCACATCTTGTCCGCATATCTCTGTAGGTCACGCCTGACACTGTGGTTCTATGGGTTTGTCGCTCTGACATCATGCTCTGACGTCACTGTGATGTCAGGGGAACCACTCTTGACAAAATGGGTTTGCCGCTCTGACATCACGCTTTGGCTTCACTGTGATGTCACACTAACAGAATCCCTTTTATGCCCATATATGGAGTTCCCTGATGTCATCAATATTAAGCCCAACAAATGGCCAAGAATTGGCACAACCTCGCCCTTTAGGTCAAATGTCGCTCTCAGGCGTCTAACTAGTACTACTGTAGTGTAACTGAAATGTATTTTTGATTTACCAAGCTTCTATTCTTGTTGAAGGCTTGTTTTATTTCTAAAGCCTAGATAATTGGGCAAACTAGAGAGTATAATTACTATGAAATATGTTTATTTGATGCACATCAAGTATGAAGAATATTAATATACTCCATGTTTTACTACAGTGTAATTCGTATGGTCTTAAATGGCCTGGGCGAAACACAGTGAAAAGAGGGTCTTCCCTCCTGAAAGACAGTGCTGCTATGAAACTACTGTGGCCAGAAGCGTTGTGTGTCATAAGCAGGTCATACGCTTCCCTACTGATGCAGTTACTGATGCTGTGAAACTGTGACATTCAAGTGAAAGGTCAACTGTGTGCTGGTATGAATGGGCAAGATAACAGGGTCAGGAACACAACAGAATGACAAACACAAACAGAGTGAGGATGATATCTTTTTTTTTGCAAAAAAGTAGTGAAGTTGCAGCCTTTACACAAAACTGAAAGATGAAACATGAATGTTGTACCTTATAGTCAATGATTGGAACACATAGCACCATCTAGTGGTCAAAATGACTTGGATGTGATTTGGTTGACTTGCTGGTCATCAATCTGGCTAGCCATCATCAAAGAAAAGGGAACGCCCACTCAGTTTGTCCCTCTTCTCAGAGGCTGTCTCGAGAGATTAGCTGGTCATTGACAAGTGTGATGATCTTATTTGAAGAAACTTGAACTGTATGTGCATAAGCTAGATCATAATAATAATTTAATTTAATTTGTCAGGACATGAGGGTGCCATTAAGGAACACAGTGGCTGTTGTGAGATGGAACTGAACCTGTGACAGTGTCAGGACATTATTTTACTCGGTTACACAGCCACAAGGTGAGTGTGTGTACATACTCACATTCATTCAGCAGTACTGTCACATCTGGTACTGCAGTTTTGCTTGTTCTTCCTAGCTTCACTGGCAACTCTTTTCAAGCTTAATCTTACAATAAATGCGAGAAGTCTCTGCGTGTGTGTGTGTATGTAATCCGCGTATCTCGAGAACCGTTCGTCCTACTGGCTTCAGATTCGGCACGCGCGTTCCCCGGCGCGGAGTGCAGTGCCGGGCCTCGACCCGACCCGATGCACAGTTTTCCGGAACCGGTGCAAAACGTTCGGAATATCCTTATGTGGAGCTGATTGTTGACATCAGGCATCACTTCATAAAATACTTTGACATCACGTATGCCACATGAGTCAACAAAATATCTCTGAGTGTGTATTAGATACAGATATCTCCATATATGGGCATGAATGGACACAGGCAAACAGATGGTCAAAACGGGGCCTATGACAACAGGTATAATGGGGTTTGCATTACACAGACTTCGGCACCGGAACCGGCGTGAAAGGTTCAGAATCTCCGCATGCAGAGCTGATGTCTGACATCAGGGTTTTCCGGAACCGGCACTGTGTCTGCATAGATCTCCATATATGGGTATAAAATGGATGCAGACAGACAGATACAGATATCTATAGAGTCGGAGGCACAGACAGATACAGAGATCTCCATAATGGGCATAAAGGGACACAGACAAACAGATACAGAGATCTCCATATATGGGCATAAAATGGATGCAGACAGACAGATGGTCAAAACGGATCCTATGACAACAGGTATAATGGTGTTTGCATTAAAGGGCCGGGCATTCATTCCCTATTTACATCGTTCCCGAGTTGGTCAGGTTGTCGACTAGACGCTCGGGCGGCCGAGCTTCTAGTCTTAATACATTTATCTTGGCTGCTACAACAACTGATTCATCCGCCCCCTTCTTTTCCTCTTACCTGCTGTATGAGTGGTTAAAGTATTTTCTTCTTTCTGAGATCCAACAAATCTCTTCCTCAGTGTCCTGTACCTGTGTGATCACTCTGCTGGTGCTCACCTGGCTGCCATGGTCCTGTCCACTGATTGGTCACAATACAACATCACCCCTCAGATCAAAGGTGAGGCCTGCCATGTGAGAGGAGAGGGCAGGAATGAAGACTATGGTTTAATGATGAGTCATCACCTTTCACAGTTTTTGTGGGGGCCATTTTTAGCCCAAAGAATGTTTTTCGTGCAAACCACATGCTTGCAATGGATTGAGAATCATGAAAAAACCTTAGTTGTCTCCACCAGCCGAAGGCATGGGGGAGAGTATGTTTTCCCCTTCGTCCGTCCGTGCGTCCGTCCGTCCGTGCGTCCGTCCGTCCGTCCGTGCGTCCGTCCGTCCGTGCGTGCGTGCGTCCTCGCACTTTGTGTGCACCTAATCTCAGTCGCCGTTGGCCCGGTCGCTGCCAAAGTGAGCACACACATTCCCTGGATGCCAATCTAGAACCTCTGCCCTAAATTTTTCAAACGGGCCTTTTCTAGCGCCACCTAGTGGCCGATGTTCGCAAAACACATTTCTGTGCACTACTCTTACAGATTTTGTCCAAAAATCCTACAAATCGGTAGGCAGTATCTCGACAGTCATGTGAACGACACGGATCTGTCCGATTTTGCATATTCCATCCTGATTGGCTAAGATTGGCTTCCAAAGTTTGTAGGATTGAGCCGTTTTGAACAAAATGCCTCAAATCCCAAACGCAAAGTGCAATTATCATGAAATCGCGCACACATGTTCCCACTAGGTCGAAGAAGAAATGCCACTTCAAATTTTTGAAATCAGCCTCATGGTGGCGCTATAACAGGCCGATTTGTGTTTTTACCTATAACACCACCGATCAGTTTCAAACTTTGTAAGCGCACTCCCTAGAGGCTAAGGATAAACCTTTGCCCTGCATTTTTCACATCAGCCTTTTATAGCGCCACCTTTGGGCCGACTTGTGTAAAACACATTTTTGGATATTACTCAAATTACACAAATCAGTACACAGTATCTCTATAGTCATGTGATCAAGTCCGATCCGTCTGATATTTCATATTCCATCCTGATTGGCTAATATTAGCTTCCAAAGTTTGCAGGATTGCTCCGTTTTGGAAAAAAATGCCTCAAATCATCAACGCAGCTTGCAATTACCGTGAAGTTTGCCACATATATTCCCAGTATGTCAAGGAACAAATACTACCCTTTTCACATTGGCCTGTTATAGCGCCACCAGCAGGTAGACTTTAGCAAAACTCATTTTTTGAACACAATGCTTCAAATCATGCATGCAGCGTCCGATTGCCATGAAAGGTCTAGGGTGAAGAACATATGCCACCCTTTTTACACTGGCCTATTATACAGTAGCACCACCAGGACGCCTGGCCTGGTGGAGACCTGTGCTCGGAAGAGCACTGCTTCTAGTTTGACTTTGATATGCTACTTTTTTCCCCTAGTTAAAGGACAACTTTGTTTTTTTACAACAAGGGTTCATATTTTAGATTGTAATTAGAGAAAAGAAAAAAATGAGTGTTCAAATGTTTTCATGTACTGTTTTCTATCGTTTTAACGATTTTAATGACGTTGGGGGCATGCATGCAAGTGGCTAAATATGTCTTGTTAGACACAGTAAGCCCATTCCCAAGATGCACCACAATCCTTCATGGGCAGATGTGACTTTTATGGGGGCTACTGTAAATAGTAATAAATCGCCGGTTTATTGTGTCTAAAAACACATATTTAGCCACTTGCATGCATGCCCCCAACCACTGAAATCAAGTAATTAAAATCGCTAAAACTATAGAAAGAAGTAAATTAACCAATTAAGCAAAGCTTTTTGGCAACATTTCAACACTCATCTTTTCTCCTCTCTAAAATATGAACCCTTGTTGTAAAACAAACAAAGTTGTCCTTTAATGGGACACCGACTTTAGCAGCTGATAACATGAATTTAGCTGTGTCTCAGAAAGGATTATCATACCAAAATAATCGATATAGAGCTTTTCAAAAATGTATTGTAACCTTTGCCACCTTTCGGAGAGCACATCTCCTATGGCCCCTGGGCCATGGACTAATTGCTCCTTGTGGGCAGCGAATCAGATGGGTTGGGCTGAGAATACAACCCCTCGGGAGACAAACTGTGAAAAGTGATGACTCCTACCATAGTTTTGTGGGCCGTTTTTTGCCCAAGGAATGTTTTTCGAGACCAAAAAAATGCTTGCATTGAATTCAGAATCATGGACTCCTCACATTATGCTACTTATGCTACGCACGCACACACACACACACACACACACACACACACACACACACACACACACACACACACACACACACACACACACACACACACACACACACACACACACACACACACTCAGTCTTCAATCAATCAATCAAACTCTCTCCGTTGGGCTCCTTGAGTTCTGAGCGTTACTTTACTTGGACACTAGATGTCACTTTTCAGATTCAAATCCCCGTCAAAGCACGCTCCTGCCCCCCCCCTCCCCCTCCCCCCTCCCCAACATTGGTAGACATTCTCTTATTTATCTAAACTCTACCAATGTTTACCATACTATATAACAGTCATTTTGTGCTTAGCATGTTGTATTTGTATTTTTCTAGATACAGAATCAAATTAACCAATGATGAACAGATGTATATCGCAAACACACACGATATACATACACCACACTGACCGTGGATCGGATTCCATCTCGCCCGGTTGCGTTGAAGTAGCTCAATCACAGGCACACAAACTGATCCAGGTTCTGTAGCGTGCTGCCCGTGCTCTGCGTGGGCGAACACGTGTCTCTGCCCTGCCAGCGCACCATGTGCGGAACTGCAAGATGGCGACGCAGCGCAGAGGAAAAGAGAGGCATTTAAATGCCGGCAACACCGAATTCCTTGACAAAGACACCCTCAAAGAGGTACCGGTTCATTACGCACGGAAATGATACGTTACAATGAACGACGGGCGGTTGGTTTGGACTCCGTCAGGGCCGTTATAACACGTTGTAACGGCCACATGCACCGCAGCTCAACACGTGGCTAGCAGGGCTAGTTCTAGCTAGTAGTAGTATGACTGTAATAGCGTTCCAACGAGTTGCTACTGTGACTGTGTCGCTGGCTGCATATTTAACGTTTTCTCTTGACATTTCTTTTTGTGGCAGGTTTACAGTTTAGCCCGCTACAAAAAAATGTAAAAAGCGAATCTGAAATTGGGTACACAGTAGGCTACAGTATGATTATCACTATTTTACCGTTAAATAGTCCTATAATTAATTAATTATGCTACATTACTGTACTCAGTAGTCACTACTGAGTGTGTACTAGGCCAACATCGTTGACTTGTTGGGAAAAACGAACCTACTTAATTTGTGTAGTATGTGTGGAATGTGGATCTTTTAAAAGAATATGTCGGCTGGAAGCCTGGAACATGATGTTCTGGATAGGAACCGACACTACAGGGTGATAGCTGACAACCACCATGTTAACATTGTAAGTCAACTAATATAATAGTCCCCATCCCCATTGTAAAGCTATGTGCGTGTTCATTAACAAGAGAACAATCAGGACAGGTCGTAATAGTTGTGGTACAGTCGTCGTAGATGCCTTGCTCCACTCGATTGATTCATTTGACTGTCACTTTATATGGGATCGACCGGTCTAGTTTAGGAGAGTTTTCATTGGCTCCCAGAGACGTTGATCAAAGCAAGGCCCTGCCTCCCCAGTCAGTCCCCAATGTGTGTGCACAGTCAGTCACACATGTCTACACTGTACCCTTAATAACCTAGCCTATTCCTTTCCTGTCCTTAAATGCTTTCTTAATTTTATTTTAAACTTGGGGTTGAAACAAAAGGTTCCCCCCTTTTTTATTAGCCGTGACTGACTCTTGACTCCCACTTCACAGAGTACAGACTAGTATAGCTCTGGTCCATCGCGTCTCCTCCCGGAGACGCTCTGACATACCCGTCGGGAAACGCCTGGACTCGAGATTGTCGGCCCCTCCGAGCGCTCAGTCAAAAATAAACTAAACTACTTCACTACTCACCAAACCAAAGGTAGTTTTGCGTTGTTGAAAGTCTATTCTCCGCGGTGGTAAACCTCTCAGCACCCCACCTACTCTGTAAAATACATTATTTTTGTCATGAAATAAAACGCACACACCTCAGGCCACCTAGCGGCCACCGCAGATACAATGGTTCACAACCCGGAAATAAGCGGCGGTCGAGTTGGATGCACTTTATTTCATGCCAAAAATAATGTATTTTACAGAGTAGGTGGGGTGCTGAGGGGTTCACCACCGCGGAAAATAGACTTTCAACAGCGCAAAACGACCTTTGGTTTGGTGAGTAGTGAAACGGTTTTGTTTATTTTGACTGATGTTGAGCGCTCGGAGGGGCCGACAATCTCGAGTCCAGGCGTTTCCGGACGGGTCTGTCAGAGCGTCTCCGGGAGGAGACGCGATGGACCAGAGCTAAGACTAGTACAGACACAGACGGTTCAAGTCAGTATTTCTGTGGGACATGAGTCATGTCCCACTGACCCTGTATCAGACAGACAGTGTCATGTCACATGACACTGTCTGTCTGATACAGGGTCAGGGTTGCCTGCCTTGAAAGAAACTGTCCCATTTTGATAGTCATTGTCATGACTCGGATTGAGCCCTAACCTCCCAGTTAGTTTCAAGGCAGAAACTGTAACCACAAGGCCACTAGTGGCTAGTCTAGCATAAATCACAATGTACACAATTACATACGATTTGATGTACAAGAGAAACTAACATTCCAAAATGTATATTATATGAAATCGTAATGTACCTAATACATCAATACTTAATTTGTTAATGATAATAAAATGTACTTTTTTCTTTCTCCTCTGTTTCATTTCTTTAACCCCCTCCCACCTCTCTCTTTCTGGTAGGTGGCCCTGAGTAAAAGAGAAGTGGAAGTTATGGAAGTGGACCACTCCATCCTCGCCATCTTTGAAGACTCCACACCTCCTTCAGAGGTCAGTGTGACTTCTACCAGTTGCTGTAGCATTTTAATAGTAAGGGATAAGGGATACAAGAGTCAGGATAAAAGGGCCCAAATATTATTCCTGGTGTTGAGAGTTTGGAAACTCATGGCCTTGAGTCTTTCATGCATACAATGAATGTGTTAATGTCTGGGGCGTCACAAGGGGGGGAAAGTGGGACTGAGTTACTAGGGCCCAAGGTGGATTTTATACTTTAGCTATTGAAAAATATCAGATATACAAGCTCACAGCGCTGCATGAGTGCCGCGCTGCGAGTATTTTTTTTAGCGAACATTTGTAACTCAAAATTTGCTTTTGGGGGGGTCCCTGGAACTTATTTTGAGATGGGGGTCCGTGGCCAAATACATATCATTTTGGGGGTCCTTCACATGAAAAATTTTGAGCACCACTGACATAGAAACATAGGTTTTTCAAAAAACCTTTTGAAAGGATTTGAAATATTCAAAGACTGTATATCTGCCATTTCTCAATAGTTAAAGCACTCAGGGCCCAGAATTTGGTGCGACGCCCCTGGTTATAGTGTCAGGGAAAATGTTAGTGACAGTTGTTCTGTTGGTTATCACTGTCCAGGAGAAGAGCAGAGTGGAGGAGGAAAACGAGTCCAGTCTGCTGACAGCCCTGACAGAGATGCTAGACAGTGTGGGAGATGAGGAAGGGACCATGTCTCCATTTGATACCCTGCCAGACCCTGAAAAACACAGAGACAACTCTCCAGTGAGTATTAACATGCAATGATGCATTAGCCTCAGTTACAGCTCATCCGCACTGCCCGCGACGCGAGCGGTGCGACGTGATGCGAACGTCGAAATGTCATTAATGAGGCCGTCCTGACCTACCGCGAGTGACGTGTCGTGCCGCGACGCCATCCACCCCTCCTTTTTTCTCTATTTGAGCGAGGTTTCGCTGCGATTTCCATAGAGGTAAATGGTCATGTCCCCGACCCCCAAACACTTTTTATCATTATTTCATTATTTGATTGGTTCAGGATACATCGCAACGCAATGGCCGCTGCTCCATATGCGGACAGTGTTTCGCGGCACATCACGTCGCGTCACTCGCGTCGTGGGCAGTGTGTATCTTCATTAGATACACAGTACATAAATAGTATGTTAAATATTTATATTTTAGTAAGCCCATGATTAATTTAGAATGGTAACATTTTGATAAAAGAATGCATAACATATTGTGTTAACTCATTGATGAGGCGTCACTCCTGTGTTGTTTCAGTTGAGGAGGCTTCTGAGTCTGGCTGGAGTTCCTCCTGCCAGTGAGCCTGGGTGTCGTCCAACCAAGTCCACCTCTTCAGTCAAGGCAAGAACCTCTTGTGCTGTGTGACCAATTAAGTGTCCCTGTTGGTAGCTTGCTCATAATGTAGTTCTTTGAAATTTGCCTAAAGAGGAAAAAAATGTGTTAAAGGACCATACCGGTGGCAATCTTCTTTTGTGTGTCATCGTCCTTGATGTTTGGGTGGCGACATTTTGTTTCACATTTCTTGTTACTTGTTACTTACTTGTGGCAATCTGGCATTAACCCATTGACTATGACCATTTGTTTGACCTTTGAGGAACCCATTGGATTAAATTAATTTCTGTAAAATATGAAAATTGCCAATTGCATCTGTTGTCAACATTATTGTTGCATTGTTATGCACTTTAAAACACAGATTGATTTGTGAAGTCTAGCCGCAAGTATTCTTGGGAGTTAAGAAACTTGCAATCTGAGTTCCCAGAGGTTCTTTTTCTCGCCACTAAACTTGTTAACAATAATGTTAAGACAACAATGAAAGAGACAAAGTGATTGAGTCAAGTTTGGTTTTAATGACTATAGATGGAGAGAATGTAAACAAATGCGAAATCAATAAACAACATAATATCTCATTAATGGACAATGACTTTATATGACTGAAGCTGTGAATAAACAATGGCATGTATTGACTCTGGTATGATCCTTTAACCAAAACTCTTTAAGACAACACCATACTGTGTTAAGTGAACAACTATCTTCTATCTTATTGATCTTTTCTGTCTCTTAACCTGTAGGAGGAATCCATTGCTGACAGACTGAGAAAACCGAGGTTCAGATCCCCCAGTGTCATCACACAACAGAGCAATGGTGCAGAGGAAAACAGAAATAAAGAAGAACTCACCAGCTCAGCACAGGGCCTCAAACAGCCAAGTCTGAAGCTAGGTCACACAACCAGCACAGCTGAGACTTTTGCTCACAAACCAGGGAGTGAAATTGAGGTCTTCACCTCCATGTCTCTGGTGAACCTGGTCAAACTCATGCACCCGTATTGTTTGAGACTGTGTGTGGAGGAAGAGGACCAGTCACTGTCTTTACAGGGAGAAATATGGAGGTATGAGAAACCATCTGGAGACAGCGATGAGGAGATCAACGTCGACATGTCTGATGATGATGAGGCACTACCGAAAGAGATGCTGAAAGAAAGCAGAGGTGGGGAGAGATTACTAAAGAGTGCACTCGTAAATCGAGAGGCGTCCATATCTCAGGCACCCAAGGAGAAGAAAAGGGTGAGCTTCGGTCCTGTTAAGGTGACCGCCTTTGATGCATTTGTGGAGGAAGAGGATAATCTCAACCAGCCATTTGCAAGTGACCTGAAAACTGAAATTATGACTCTTGCCTGTATGGAAACACCTGAAACTCATGCAGAACCGCTAACAACACGGTCAACTACAGAGGTCAACAGTGACCAGGCTGAAGTTACTGAGGCTCCATTTGCTCTGCCTCCACATCCAGAGGCCAAGCCCAAACCTCTCAGCCTTCAGCAGTACAGAGAGCTGCGCCAGCAGAGACAACCCCTGGGGGAGAAACAGGGAAACTACACCACCAAGTGGCCCACCTTGCCAGAGCCCCCCAAGGAGTTGTCTCCAATCCTCTGTCCTCCACAGGGACACAGACATAACACCAAAGGGCAACCGATGACAACACACCAGCATGGTGCGAATGCAGAAATGAAGATTGGTTTGTCGTGTCCAACCTCAAAGCCCATTCCAGACTCAATGGAGACAAAACCCAATTGTGGACGTCTTTGTGGGTTGAAGCGCCTGAAGATCGAATCCAAAATCATCTCACCGCAGTCACCAGCTAGTCCTGCACTAAGTTCCTCTGCATTCTCAGTTTCGGATTGTACTTTAAGGAAGACGATTCTAGGGAAGAAGCCAACATCTGTGAATAGTGATCCTCCTAACCCTGTGCTTCTCCCCTTGCCTGTTAACCATCCGTCCAATGAAAGGACTAGCAGTCAACCAGCGTCAATGCTCTTCACCCAGACCACCATGAAATCGAAGCCCAAAACAGTGTTCTTCAGCAACAGTCTCATTGGAGAGCTGCAGAAGAAATGCTCCAAGTCCAAGCAGTCTTCTGAAAGAGAGCCGTCCACAGTAGAGCCAAGTTTGAAAGTATTGATGCTAGACGAGGATCCAAGCTCAGACAGCACCAAAGCCACCCACTTCATTCAGGAAACCCAGAGTACATTTTCAAGACCACCTCAGGCCGAAGAGCGCCTCTCTTCTGCCCCTGCAGCACATCATCACCATGATATGGTACACACCAAACCTCTTTCAAAATGCAATAAACCTCAGCAAAGACAATGCATTTTAAGTCCATTCTCAGAAAGCAAAGCCTTACCAAAGACTTCACAGTTGTGCACTTCAGATCTGATTTCACAACCCAAGTGTCCTTTGTCCACACCGTGCTCTACTCAGCCACTTAGTCCAGTTCACGCCCCTGTCACGGTGATGGAGTCTACAGGGGCAGTCCTCTGTGTTTTACCTCTTGAGCAACCACCACCACCCCAGACCACATGTGACTCAGGTAAGCGGCTAAACCATTGCTGTATAATTCATTAGTTTGGTTTTGAAAGCACATAAGTCATGTTCTCAAATCATAAATGAAGTTAAATATAACATATTTAAAGTATAAGTTATTCGCCTGTATTTATGTGCATATGTGAAATTATAATCAAGATTATTTTGATAGATAAGAATTCAAAGTTATTGGTATTAATGATTTGCCCAAATAAATGTAAATATTGAGAATAACGTAATATTCTTATAAACAAAAATTGCAATTAACAATAATGATTTCACTATGCAGCCCAATTCAGAATAAGGGATAATTTAGGAATACTGGAAATTACTTCTCCCCTGCATCATTTTAACCTCTTGAAAAGGGTTCTCTATTCTCTATTTTTGCAGAATGTTCGTTCGTCTATCATGACATGCACAGAATAAGGATGCTAGGATTCACGTGATTCTGTCTTTATGTTCATTTTAAGGCATAGAAGCCAGTGATTTGACCAGCCTATTGGAGCAGTTTGAGGAAACACAAGGTGAATGATGGAACTAGTACAAGTTTGCCAACACATGAACACATCTAGTTACTTTGTCAAGTATTAATTGTTAGATATTGACACATCCACAACACCGAGGCATTCTATTACACACATGTCATTCATATTGTCATGTTTTCCCTTTCAGAAGTACCAGTTTTACTGAGCGCCCACCGTCCGAGCAATGACAACCAATTCTGTCCTCCACAAACTGATGTAGTTAGTGTTCCAGAACCAGTCCGCACTGTGGAGTCTCCTCCCAACTTGCCAAATGTCAGTGCACAGGATCTGCTGGGCAGAATTCAAGCTACTGCGGAACCAGGACCAGCCCACAGACAGTTGGCATTCAGAACACCATCTGTGGAGATTCTGAGAGGTCAGGAACTTTCCAGAAACCCCGAAATAATCAGAACTGTGGAACCCCTCAGGATCGTAAAATCTCAACCACAAACGTTGGAGTCTCTGAACATTCCGGAACCTCTGGGCACCGATATAGTTCTGTCAACAGCCCAGTCCAAACCTAGTCCAGCCAAGACCATTCAGATCATTGACCCCCGTCCCTTACCATCCAAGAAGACACACACCATTTCCTCAATGTCTCCTGCTTCCCAAATCCAAACACCTTCTCCTCCGGTAACATCCCCTGTGTCTGTGTACTTAGACCATGACTACTGTGCCACTGGGGATAGGCCAGTTACTGGTACGCCCCCTTTCAGAAAACATCAGATTCCCACCCCTTCTAAGAACTTTATTAACTTTCCGAATGGAACACAATTAACAATACTTCACAGTTCTGACCTGCGCACCAGCTCTCCATGCAAAAGACACAGCACAAACTGTGAAAGTAACACTGGTCCAGGACCTGGGACAAATGTGGATAGATGTGTGCAGCAGACCGCCTCCGGACAGCCCAGAACGAGTGCAGAGGCAGAGCTTCCCATAGAAGCTATGCTGACGAATTCGGACAGTGCCACCCCTAGGAAGGAGTCCAGTAACGACAGGGTGAAGGCCAGCTGTCCCCCCACACCTCCACCAAGCCCCCCTGGCAGAGGAAGACAGGAGACGAGGGTGACGACAAGGAGATATCGGAGATCGTCCCCATATTCAGACTCAAGCTCCAGTTCTCCTTCCTCATCTTCCTGTTCTTCCCTGTCCTCCTCATCATCATCCTCTCGCTCCAGATCTCGCTCTCCAAAGAGAAAGAGGTTCAGGTAACCGTCTCTTAAATTGTCACCCATTTCCTGTTTTCTGTGACATGTGAGGCATGTGGCATTTTAGATGCTGCTGTTGAAATAAGTCACGTCATGGTACATTATGTCTGTCACTGACTTTTTTCTGTACTCTAATTCAGTGGTTCTCAACCTTTTCAGGCCACAACCCCCAAAATAATCTTATTTGAACTGGGGACCCCCCTCACCCTGATGAACACTAAGAGTTGAGGCATTACATTTTGTATAACACGGTTCTATTGTGAAAATAGCAGATCTACAGTACATGCTCGGCGTTGTGAGCATGTAGATCGGCTATTTTCAAAATGTCTGCCTCTACAATTTGACAATTTCGCCTATGTTTAATTTATCATTTTAGAGGTATTAAAAAGTCCTTAAATTGTCACTTTAGAAATGTGCGTTGCGAGGCGTTGTGAGCATGTAGATCGGCTATTTTCACAATTTCTGCCTCTACAATTTGACAATTTCGCCTATGTTTAATTTATAATTTTAGAGGTATTAAAAAGTCCTTAAATTGTCACTTTAGAAATGTGCAGATACCCTCTATACATTTAAACTGTATGTTGGTTTGTTTACTTTTGAGTGAGAAAACAATGTTGCACATTAAGTTAATCATCTGGGGACCCCCAAAAATAATTCCGACCCACAGGTTGAGAACCACTGCTCTAATTCTCGCCCACTGTATCTCTCAGGTACTGTCACAGGCGTTCAGAGAGCAGCTCAAGTTCGTCCTCGGGTTCCGCTTCCCGCTCTCCGCCCCGGCACTACAGTTTCTCACGCCCACGGTCCAGTCGCTCGAGATCCAAATCTTGGTCTCGGTCAAGGTCTAGATCGCTGTCGCCTCAATCTTGTGGCAGAAGGTGGAGGGATGTTTACAGGTAAGTCGCCAATGGAAGTGTTAGCTTAAGTTAATTGACTGTAGTTTAGTTTATGTGAAATTGTGTATTGTAGTGTAAAACAGTGAGAACATTAAGTCACATAAAAACATTAGACAATCTATGGCTCAAGGTAGAACATGGTCTAAAGTTGCGCCTTGGTACCCAACTCCTATTTTGTTTGTTAGTTTTGTTAATGGCATTTAAAAGTATGTTCCTACTTTTGTCTTTTCATGCCTCCACTGAGTCTTCAAATGTAAATATCTATTTAGTTAAAGCCTTTATTTGTCCCAAATGGGAAATTTGGTCGCAGTGATGCATAAAACACATACCAGAGAGAGAACGGAGTGGCTCCCTGTTTCACAATAAAGGGTGAGTAGAGTAGTCTATAATGCCGTATTTATGTTGTTCATTCCCTCTTATATTCAGCCCAGTGTATCATCGCAGAAGCACAGAAGACAGAAGGCGTAGGAGGCAACAACAGATCAGACTTCAGAAACTGAAAGCCATAGTGAGTATGAGATTACTGCCGCCACAGTGGAAATCCATTTGTTAGTATAATTACCTTTTTGTAAAAAAAAAAAGCTGTTAATGTAACTTTATGTATTCTAGAAACCGGAGTGTCACCTTGGATACCTGATTTTATTGTGTTGTATTTAGGGCTGGGTTCGGTAACCGCCGTACCGCCGTATCGCGGTATACCGCGGCCTACCGCGGTGTCAGGGTCCTTACCGCGGTCAAAAAAGACAAAAAATAGGCTATTTTTATTGAGAACGAGCGAGTTTTAAAACGGGGGAGAAGCGAGGACCGCATGCGCTTCATGCTGCTCTGCTCTGGGCCGCGCACCACATGTTTGGAACAATTGGAAGCTTGGCCCGTCACAGTCTCCGACAGAGAGTGAGACACAGTAGACACTGGAGCAGTGCAGTAGCCTCAGCAGCGTTAAACTTTCTCCATAATCCACACGACACAACTCACACAAGTATGTTTATACATACCTTGTGGCCTTTTCTTTTTTATTCATACGGGCGGAGCGCGAGGACTAAAACCGAAAATGAAACCAGCGCTAGTGAGTACTTTTACAGTATAGCGTGTGTGCCCGTCGTTGTTCGACTACAACCTTTTCTGTCAAGTCTGGTAACTAAAACCTGTTTACTATGTTTATATCACCACTCAATCAATGCGATTTGAGACGTGAGTTTGCATAATCACAGACCGTACACAATCACTATACCCGTCTCATCTGGTTTGTTCACAAACAGCGTGCAGTGTCTGAAGCCCCAGTAGCCTACCAGTGGCGTCAGTTCAGAAAAAGCTAAGGTATGGCAACATGACAGACACCAGTCATGTTGCCATACCTTAGCAACAGGCACGATGAAAGTACATTTTATTATTTCCCCCTGTAGCCTAGGTATGGCAGGTGCCATATCTTGCCATACCCAATTGACGCCTCTGTAGCCTACGTTACTATAGTAACCCGACACTGCAAAGATCTACAAGCTCAGAACGCGTTGCGAACGCGACGTGTTGTGAGCTTGTATATCTGCTACTTTCAAAAGCCAGACCCACTGTGCTGTACGGGGAACTCGAGCAGTCGGGCTTATAGGACCGTGGAGAGACGAATTTTGGGCAGATGATAGGAATATTTTGTCTTATCGCCGAACCTTAATTAATAGATACGGGGGTGCGGTAATTACCGCAATACCGGCGGTAAATGGGAGGACGGTAACCGCGATAACAAAATGTTGATACCGAGCCACCCCTAGTTGTATTGTTATCCTTCAGTTACCACTGGTAATCATCTTTTGTAACAACTTGTCCAACAGGATGAGCGTAGGGTGGTGTATGTGGGTCGGCTCCGGCGGAACATGACCCACGATGAGCTGAGAGAGCGCTTCTCTTTGTTTGGAGAAGTTGAATGTGTTTCGCTGCACTTCAGAGACAGAGGGTAAGTAATGCACAGAGAGACATTCTTAAAAGTAGCTTCATGGTTGCACAAATGCAATTGGTCTAGTTTTGTGCTGCAACTAACATATATGAAATCAATAATGACAAAGCTGTATGTTCTTTTTTATTTAACAAGTACATTTATTCATGGTGTTGTAACCTACTGTATGAGCACATACTGTAAGGGAGAGTATTTTGTGCAGGTCTTTCAGTCCGAGTGTATAAAAAAACTAGACTTTCGTCACCTCCGCGCAGTCAATCACAATTTATTGATACACTCGGACTGAACGACCTGCAAAAAACACTCTCCCCATACTGTAAGTCACATTCTCCAATAAAACTGCTGGCAGTAAAAGCATAGTATAATTAGTCTGTCAATGATTACTCAAAATGTTGCCTCGATCCCATAGTGACAACTACGGCTTTGTGACATTCTACAACATGGAGTCTGCGTTTGCAGCTATTGAGAACGGCAGTAAGTTGAGGCTGCCTGATGAGCTGCCCTTTGACATCTGCTTCGGGGGGAGGAGACAGTTCTGCAAGTCCAACTACGCTGATCTGGGTACGTGTCTCACTTTCAAACATGTCACCAAAGTTGAGATTGTTCATTCCTGGAATCAAACATTGTAATTAATCTTCCACGCATGACACAATGACACCTTAAAAGATATACCCTAAACAAAAACCTGAAACAACAATAAATACAAATATTTTACTAAATGTATGTTGTCTGTGTGACGTCACATAAACCTCCTACATGGGTGGTTTAAATATCTGTTAATCCAGTTTTAGAATAGGTTTAACATCTCTGGTGTAACAGACTTAATTAAATAATTTAGAGAAGATGTGGCAATATCAATTCACATTGACAATGACATTTAGTCCAGGGGTCTTCAACATGGGGTCCGGGACCCCTAGGGGGTCCTCAGAGTTACTACAGGGGGCCACCAAATCTTTGTGTGATAGGATCATGTTTTTTTACGGTGGTAAAGAGGTCTGTAGAGGGAAAAGAAGAGCAGACTAAAGTATTTGACGGTTCAAGTGGTTAAATGTCTGAAAATACACATTACTCCAACATGAGGACAGAGCTGTCAAACAAGTCTAAGCTGTCTAAGAAATCTATGTACAATTTTAATCTGTAACACAATTTTATACAATATGTAGTGGGGGTCCCTGCTTCATCTCTCTCTCAACTAAGGGGTCCCTGGCCTGAAAACGTTGAAGACCCCCTGATTTAGTCTAAATGTCCTGGTAACACTGTAAGTCACATCGCCCATAACTACTTGACAATGAACCTGTGAATGTACTTCGTCCCCTCAGATTCTAACAGAGAAGTGGACCCTATTCCAGAGAGGAGCAACAATGAAGAGCTGGATTTTGACTCACTACTGAAACAAGCCCAGAGAGGCTTAAAGAGTTAGCTGAGTCAGCTGAGAACACAAGGACACTATGAACCTCAGAGCTTCATGCTCTCACTCTTATAGCACTAAACATGCAATCTTTTGTAGCACCATATTTACGTACTTACCCTTTTTTTCCTTCATGTTGCTATGCATGAAAATAGATTTTCATTTATTTTATATTGTAGCATAATTATTAATCTGACAAATCAAATAATAATTTGGTTAAAAAAATACCTTTTTTGTTTTGCATTCCATATCACTGTTTTGTATTTTCCTTTATGAAAGATTAAAGTGAAGTATCGTCTTGCTATTGATTTGAGTTGATCTGATTCTCATAGTATGGTCCAGTCCGTGCATAATAACTTGTGTGACAGGATAAGCAGCAAAAAGTGTCAGTACATCACAAGGGACAACAATGATGTCTCTTGTACTTCCTCACCTTTCCAAGTTAAGCTGTTAGCTTAGATTTCGCCAGTGCATAAATAAGCACATTGAATGTTGATGACAATATACCGGTAATGAAGGGTTGTGCAGAAGAGCATTCGTTCTTTCTTGGGAGAAATTTGCATGTGGGAAGTAACTTGTCTTGAACAGAGAATGTTTTAAATTCACGTAAGGGAGATGAGCTCCAGTCTCTCTAGTATTATTTATGGTCATGGGGGCTGTGTATGAGGGTAGATTAATGAGAAGGAAATTAAAGGAATCTTTAGAGGACTGAATACAGGACAGGATACTGGTACAGTGGTACCTAATATGCAAATGGACAAAGCATGGTGCCATGGGATGTCTTGGAGGCCACTCAGGCCAGTGAGGTCACTAGGAGTTCCTTTTTTAGTTGGGCCTCTCAACCTTCCACCTTTTAAAGTGCCTCCTTGAAAACCATACAGTGAAGGGTCTTGGTTAACCCCAGATCACTGTCTGGCCCCACTGCTTGCTGTCATATGCCTCACTGTCAAGCTGCTATTATCTCATTTATAGGGTTACGCCCAGCCAACAGCTGTCTAAGACTTTTTCAACTCTACTCCAACTGAATGGCTCACAACTCATTGTGAGCCATTTGTGATCAATTATGATCTGGAAAAACCCTGATAACATTTTGACCAGGTGAATTAAGTTTTATTCATCAAAATAAAAAGGACCAACAACAAGAGTAGGCTAGTCAAGTTTGTAAGTAACACACAAAATGTTCATTGTTGTAGATTGTACAGTACACACACACACACACACACACACACACACACACACACACACACACACACACACAGACAGACAGACAGACAGACAGACAGACAGACAGACAGACAGACAGACAGACAGACAGCCTATTTCTATTGTGTGGTAGGTTATAGGCCTACATAATTAACATAAAATAAGAGCTGTAACTGTGGTCAACGTTACATTTTGGATTGTTCTCTAAACATTTTCGGAACGTTTGCAGTAATTCACCCCAAAGGCAAAGCCCTTATATAACAGTGGTTCTCAAACTTGGATTGGAAGGTCTCCCCTTAATTTTGTAAAAGTTACAGACTTGTAAGGGTCAATTTAGATCCCCATAAAGGAACCTAGAGAGTCCCTGAAATCCACTTTGAGAAACACTGGCTTATAACATTATTTGTCCAACAGATGGCAATAGACGTCTCAAAGGAATGGTCACTGTCCCTTTAAGACGCTACCCCGGTAGGAAGACACGTAAAACAACAGTGGGCATGCACCTTCCACTGACTGTAAACCAATAGTTCCTTTAATTCGTTCAATCGTTCTTTATATCGATGCACCATTGTGTTTGTATGGAATAATATTGGGCGTGTGCAGGCACGAGACGGGTGCAATAAAGTGAACCAATGAAGGCGTGTTGCCTAATTCCAGTATGACTTGTATCTTGAGATTCTTGACATAACTCGGAACCACTGTTGTTTCGGTGCTACAGTAAGTAGACTGTCCATCAATTCAAATCGAAGGAGTCAAGGTTTAGAAATAACTTAATATACAGGCCTATTGGAAGTGGGTATCTTCATTCTTCAACCTTACCATGCCTAACACTGGAACCAAGCGCTTCATCAGTGGAGTGGTGGAAGGTGAGTGACATGTCCTCGTGTCTCAGCTGTCAAAGAGCTCTCAGCAGGTCACAAGACTCACAACAACAGTTTGGGTATCTGCCTGACAGACGACATATTTGTGTTTGTTTTTCAGTTTTTTGCTTTTACTCACATTGAACACATTTTATAATTCAAACTGTGTTTATAATTGCATAATGTATTAATATGATTATATGAATGTAATTCACACACACACACACACACACACACACACACACACACACACACACACACACACACACACACACACACACACACACACACAGCCTATCATTCTTGATTTAGGCTACCCACATTATAACAGTGTCATCTTAACTCCATTGTTAATGGTTAACTTGTTAGTGTATAACGTTGCCTATTTACAAACTAAAGTAGGCTAGTCTCTAATCTCTAGGACAGGGGTCTTCAACGTTTTCAGGCCAAGCACCCCTTAGTTGTCAACTTGTCATCAGTGTATTTTGGATTCATGTTAATTTGTGTTTTCAGATATTTAACCACTTGAATGTCAATATAATAAAGTTGACCTTTCACTATGTACTGCTCTTTTTCCACTCAACACCAAACCTCTTTGCCCTGCACTGCTCTAATCTCTATGACTTGGGATAGGGATACTTGGGATTATGGGATCTTAAACAGGTGCGGCAGGATCCACTGTATTACTCACAGGCACAGTCTATCACCAGCACCACCTTCTTGTTGGGAGGTTTTGGGTTCAGTGCAGCCTAAACCCTTGACTCTTGCTGCATGGGTGCAATACATTGTTATTGTACTTTAGCTTTATTTTATGTTATTTTGTATGAATTACCACGTATGGGCCTGCCCTTGATATTCTAGCAATCTGAAAACATAAATATGACATTTCTGCATGTTATAGTAGCCTACAATGTGATACCAGGACATCTTAACTTACAGGAATAAAGAACCGTGTGCACAAAGCACCTTCAAGTACCTTTAGCACTAGGACAGTCTTGCTGCTATACTTGATTATTCCCTTCCTATTTTCCTTCTTGTAGAATGTTTATTATGATTATTATTGTTGTTATTAATGCTAGTGTCTGGGGACCCAGAACAAAAATAAGTGTAGCCTACTCTTACATACCTGTACACAAGTAATGATCTAACAATAAAGAAACCTTGAAACTTAATGGTGAAGGCTTAAGGTTAAACTAATCAAAATATTTGGCAACATCTAATAGTTAATCTGCATTCTTCAGTGCCATTTTTGGTATAAAATGTCTTGAGGTCATGACAAATAATATGTTTGGATGGACAGAAGACACATGACACATTGTTTTCACTTTCCAAACAATTACTGCTCTTTAAGGTCAGCGTTGTCTATTGCGACATTAACATTGGTTTATAATGCAACCTTTGTTTGATGCAGGTTTTTACGGGCGGCCATGGACTATGGAGCAAAGAACAGACCTTTTCAAGAGGTAATTGACGCGCAGTTAGCCAACAAGTTCCCTCTTGTCTAAACTGTAATGTTCATAAGCTTACTGAAACTAACCCAGGCCGCAAGCTTTTTTTAATATCCTTTGTATCCTCATCTGGGATATTTTACAAGATCCTTCTGGGACCAAGGGACATATTGTCTTGGTATATTAACATTACAATAAACCAAGACTAATATAAAATAAGTACATTGGTCACAGCCATGATACCCAGAGGACAGGTTTAGGAGCATAATGCACTCTCATGAATGGATCAAGTAGGACAAGATGAAAGGAAGTATCTCACCCTGACCCCTGTTACATTGTCACCACATTATAGAATAAACAACTCAAATAACACCCTGGGTATCTTATCTCCTCAATGACTTTATCGAAAGATTAAAGAAAATAAAAACACCCATCATTATTGGGTGTAACTGATTTGTAATTACTGATAAACATTAATGAAAGACCTGGCCAGGTATTATATGAGTGAGGCTTGCAAATTGAAACAACTGATATAATATACACATACACAATACACATACACAATTCTATTTTTCATATAATAGATATTATTTTGTTGATCTACTCTTTGCTGTTTTTAATGTTGCTAGGGAACAGAAGTGGGGTTTGAACACATACCTTTACGCTCCCAAGGATGACTACAAACATAGGATGTACTGGAGAGACTTGTACTGTGACGAGGAGGCAGGTGAGTCTCAACCTGTGATGGATGCCTCATAACTTGTCCACTTCCTTCAACTGAACGAAAGAAAAGAGCAGAAATAGGCTTGTCACAATTATTACATACATAGTAGCCTGATCGCAATTATTTGAGATAATGGCAATTAACTGGATTTTTTTTTTAAAGATACTGTATGTTCTTGGGGCTTGTATGCCTTTATTGATAGGACAGTAGACTGACAGGAAATGTTGTGAGAGATAGGGGAATGACAGGAATGGCAGCAAAGGTAGTCGGGATCGGGACTCGAACTACAGTAGCAACATGCTGTCAGGCTACACTGGTATGCACGTGAACCGCTAGGCCTGCAGGCACCCCATAAACGTTATAATCTATATGAATGAATGTGTAGGATTTACTAGGAATAACCTTTGGCATATTCATATAAAATAAAAATAACCGTCCATGATGGCTGTTATTTAGATAACATGTTGTTTAGACAGATGCTAGCTTTTATGTTTACCTGGTATCCGATTCCTAGTTACTTTGAAGAGCTCAATTGTTTTCCATTGCACTCCTCCTATTTACCCTTTGTTTGTTGACCAGAGTTCATCTACACCGATCTCACACTTGTAAGTCTCTCTGGATAAGAGTGCCTGCTAAATACCTTGCCCGAGTGTAAACTGTGTGGATTACTGTGCTCTGCTACACTTTACCGTACAAGGTTCAGGCCTGTTTATTTAAACGATTTTAAACCCTCGTTGAATGTCTCTCAGGTATCAATCAATCAGGTATCAACAGGACATGGTCAAGTAGAGTAGTATGCATCTAGTCCAGGGGTCTTCAATGTTTTCAGGCCAAGGACCCCTTAGCTGAGAGAGAGATGAAGCAGAGACCCCCACTACATGTTGTATAAAATTGTGTTGCAGATTAAAAATGTTCATAGATTTCTTAGACAGCTTAGACTTGTTTGACAGCACTGTCATCATGTTGGAGTCATGTGTTTCAGACATTTAACCACTTGAACCGTCAAATACATTAGTCTGCTCTCCTTTTCCTTGGAAAAGCTTGTAGATCTGCTATTTTTGGCTAATGTTCCACTCAGAATAGGGATGCTAGCGTTCAAGTGTTTAATGTAAAAACATGTTGTGCTTCATTGCTGCTTTTCTAGAACAACTGAAGGCCCTGATATCAGCGGCCAAAGAGCACAATGTGGAGTTTGTCTATGCCATCTCTCCTGGCCTGGACATCACCTTCTCTAATCCCAAAGAAGTTGCTGCACTGCAAAGAAAACTTGACCAGGTAAAATAAGATAAAAAAAAAAGGATGATTTGGGTACATTTGTTTTGGACATTATGGTAGTAACTACAGAGACATACAAATAATATACAAAAACAGCAATATAAGATAAGAACATGTCGTAAACATAAAGATAAGAATGCATCATGTCGTCAACATGTGTATAATGTTTATAATATACCTTGGGCTATTAAAGCACAGGTGGAGTTCAGGCAGGGTTTGGGACAATTAACATAAGAACTTAATCTAAAATCTTTATTGTGTTATACCATTACATATGATTTGACATTTCATAATATAAGAATACAGACTTTCCCCTCCTGCAGGTAAAGCAGTTTGGCTGCAGGTCCTTCTCTCTGCTGTTTGATGACATCGACAGAGAGATGTGTTCTGCTGACAAGCAGGCCTTCAGCACCTTTGCCCACGCCCAGGTGACCATCACTAATCAAGTATACCTGCACCTGGGAGAACCAGAGATCTTCCTCTTCTGTCCCACAGGTACTAAAACCACAGAAGTAGAACCACGTATAGACATTTCGTGGGGATTCTGAAATGACTGTATAGCCATTTGTCATTGATCCTGCAGATTACTGTGCCGCGTTCTGTACTCCAAATGTGTCCCAGTCGTCCTACCTCCACACCGTAGGAGAGAACCTGCTACCTGGTGTAGACATCCTCTGGACTGGTAAGGACACAATGCATTTTAGGGAGGGAGGCAGAGGGGGTGTAGAGAGACAGAAAACACGACAAGAGCAGGGGAGTGACATGCAGAATTGAACTGGATACTCATCAGGCATTAGAGGCCATGTGGTATGCGCCATAACCACTAGGCTATCGAGTCACCCCACACTGCATCATAGCATGACCGTAAGTCAACAATCTGAATTGGTTGGTGACAAAGTATTGGATTTGGAACTCATTCTTAAGGGCTTTGCATACAGGACCATTGCATTTTTCCCCCCGTTTGCTGCATGTTTAAAACACATTGGATTTGGTGTGCAAGGCTGTGCTGAATCCACACTGTGGATCCGAAAAGGAGTCACAAAAGTAGTCAATGAGTTTTTACCACATGCGACAAGACACACAAATCGAACTGGATTTGATTGAGAAAAAAACGCACTGCCGCAGCCACTTGTCGCATGGCAAATGCGGTGTGCATCGGTGAGCCGATGTGCATGAGGTCGTAGAGAATCATTGTTTTCTTTAAAAAAAATGCAATGGTCTGTTTTTTCCGTGAACACGTCTGTGTACAAAGCACTTTAGTGTGTGACAGTTGCAGTAGAGTCTACAATTTAAGAGGGAAAGCAATCTTTGTCCCTTCTTGTGTCAAGTAACAGTGTGCATATTAACCAGATTATCACTGTTGGCACTTGGCTCATCCTTCCAGGTCCTAAGGTGGTGTCCCACCATATCTCAGTGGAGTCTATAGAGGAGGTATCATCTGTCCTGAAGAGGGCGCCAGTCATCTGGGACAACATCCACGCCAACGACTATGATCCACAGAGAATCTACATGGGACCATTCAAGGTCGGTATCTTCCATCATCGTTTACTTTATACCTACATGTAAATTATGATGTTTATAGTGGAAATACATTGTCAGTGTGCATTTACGTTATTTAAGTAAGCGCAAAACACTTATTTTACGTTATTTATTTTATAGTATAGATTTTTGGATTAGGCTTAACTAATACATTTCCTCTGCTAGGACCGCCCCACAGAGCTGATCCCCAAACTGAATGGTATTCTTACCAATCCAAACTGTGAATTCTACCCCAACTTTGTGGCCATCCACACCCTAGCTACCTGGTGCAAGTCCTGGGCTGATGGCGGGCAAAGGGACATAGAGATGAGTGAGTGTCAGTTATTTAAAGATGGTACCTTTTGCACCTTTTTTTACTTTTAGCAATGTGTTTAGCCACCAAATTGTATTTATTAGTTTTAGTTGGTTCGTACTTACTCTCTCATTGTGCTGATTGATTGATTGATTATTTTATTAGACAACAATGGAGAACAGTACAAGTATAGTCAATACAATTGAAATGTAGTACTTTACAAGTACAGTTAAACGCCGTGCCTAAAAGGAACATCTCAAATAAGACCTTTTACGGTCTTTTTACGTTGAAAGCCCTCTGTTTTTAATTCATGGACATAATAAATAGCACTGCTCTAAAGACAATTTCTGCATTGAACACAAAGCAACAACTCACCACCATACACACACCACTCCCTATTCTGTAATTCATCAAGCCTGCTTAAACACGGTTTGTAACCCACCACTTTCTCCAGGTGATGAGGAGCAGGACCCTAACTACAGCCCCCAGAAGGCACTGCGTCTGGCCCTCACAGACTGGTTGCAGGAGTTCCTCATCACAGACCAGCCTGGAGGTACCTGTGTCCTTCTTACCTTAAACCATAAAGCCTGACTTATACTTAGTTGGGCGCAGTGTTGTGCACTGAAAATAGCCGATCTATAAGCTCACAATGGAGCACATTGTGGCGCGTTGTGAGCTTGTAGATCGGCTATATTCAGTGTGTGACAGTGAGCAACCAAGTATAAATCAGTCATAACCGTGACCTGATTTTCCTTTCCTGTTCATGCCATGTCTGCCTTACATGATCCTTTTAGAGTCAAAGGAATATGATCTTGTCTTAATACTCCTTGCTGCTGCTTACTAGTGATTTAGGCAGCTCATTCTGTTTCAAGGAGTATAAGTTATGTAGTTTACAGTATGTTGAGGGACAGCTAGTAGACACCTAAAATGTAAATGTATTCCAGTAGTCTGTGTCAGGTCGCCCATGATAAAAGAATTGGATAAATATCTGAAATGTAAAAAGGTGAATCCTCGTCAGGCCCCCGTCATCCACCAGCTCGCCCGAAGAAAGAGTCTTCAGATGAGGAGCCCATGCAGACGGACGGGGGAGAACTCGCTTACGTTCCGGGTCCTGGTGAGAACCCTCTCTACACGGCCGAACCGCTGAACCTGGAAGACCTGAACCTGCTGTCGGAGCTGTTCTATCTGCCATATGAATATGGGCCCACCGCCAGGGCCATGCTGCAGCAACTGGACTGGCTCAAGAGCCACAGTGGAGTGGTGACCACAGCAACCGTGACTGACAAGGTATCAGGAATGTGGTGTTTCAACTGGTAATGATGTTCTGTTCTTTTTTTTCTTTATTTCTTTGATTGATGTTTTTATTGACAAGAATGCTTATACACAATCAAATATTTGTACATACCATATCTTGTCAGAAGTATGAAACACAAAAAAAGCTTGAGAGCTTATTTCCATTCTTGTCCATTGTTGTCGTCAGAGACGGCTTTTAAATAATGACTCTTGGATGCCATCCAAGTACATACTGTACTAAAATGCCCTTTTTCCTTGTTATCGTGCACCATCATAATAACATCCCCTTCCTCTCTCAAATTAAAGGACCATACCATTGTCAATGACTTTTCACAGATTTTACCATTATATCTTACATAAAAGGATCACTTTATTGAGAAATAACAACGTCCATACAGGATCTTCATTTAAGCCCTTGTCCCCCAAAGGGTACCATCTCCCCAAAACAGCCGGTGAGCCTCATAACCCTTTGAGGAACTGGGTGTTTGACAAGACAGAATATACAATGTACAAATTACAAAATACACAATACAATTCCACCTGACCTGACTGCAACATTTTCTGTAACTACCAAATTCCATATTCTTGTCAATACTGTACTACATGGCACATACCACAAGTATAGACCAGATAGTCACACAAAATAGTGAGCCAGAATGCAGATCCACAGAAGCAACATTTCCCAGAGAATATTTCAACTGCCCAAGGATGAAGTTACTCAAACAAGACACCAGGGTACTTCTTCAGTGACAATCATAATCATGATAAAACTAAATCTAAAAGGGGAGCTATCACAGAAGAGTCTCATTTAATGTTCTTGATTAAAACACAGTTTTTGTGTGTGTATATAATAACTTTATCACCTAAGTAATAGGTTGTATACGTCACCTCCCCTTCTTGGAGTCTTAACATGCTCTATACCTACAGTATATGCCTCAAAGAGGAGACACTGTGCTCCGCTTCTGCAAAATGCACAGCTACTGGGTTGCATTGATCCTTCGTGCATACTGTATGTTACTTCTTTGTTCAATTGTGTACAGGAACCACAACAATCATTACTAACAGGGACATCTAAGAAAGTACCCTTTGTCTGGAGATAAATCTGATTTCACCAACATATTTCTTATATAATTCTTCAAAAATCTATGCTATGCTTTGGAAAATGTTGCGAGTAATGTCAGGTGTTGCGTGCGGTCGTACTAGTGAGTGGGCTGAACATTCCGCTGATATGATCTTAACTCATACTTTGTCTTTCAAACCTTTCATTGCTTATTGTTTTCCAAGACGGCCGAGTGGCATTCCAGAGCCCAGCAGTTTGACAACATGTGTGAAGCAGTGGTTCAGATGTTCAACCGTCTGAGCAACGCCCCCAACCGCCGCATCCTCTATGACCTTTACAACTACATCTGTGACATTAAGAGTGGTGTGGGCCTGGCACGAGCCTATGTCAAAACCATGGGTAAGAAAAACAGGACCTCTGGGGGGATGGGATTTGGACCCTGGCTTGCCTATGGCTCTTTTGACCCTGAGTTCTCAGAACTTGTACGTTCAAATATTTTCAAAAATGGCGAAAATCTCTGATCTGCAAACTCACAGCGCATCACATCTTGTTATTATTAAGTACCTACCTGGTTCTGGTGATAATGGAATCATGAACAACAACAAAGAGGTTTCCGGTATAATGAAAGTTCGGGGTTATTCTTCTTAGTCAAATAGAACTATTATGGGGGGCACGGTGGTGCAGTCGGTAGCGCTGTCGGGTTCGATTACCGCTGGGAACGCTGTGGGCTCTCTCCTCCGTGTCATCTGTGCCCATACCCTAGATGGGGTTGACGAAAGGGCAAAGTTTGCATGTTCATGCAGTAATCCTGGTCTCTATACTTCCTCCCCCTGGTCAGCCGGGGCACCTGATAAAGGGGAAAGGAACTAGTTGGAATTACGTGTTCCTTCCACACGCTACGTCCCGTCCTACCGAGGAAACTCCCCAGGTCAGGTGATACGAAGTGGCTTGCTCACTTCTCATGCATTGAAGGAAGCATGAGCTCAGTTCGGGCCCCTCCCTAGGTTGGCAGAGAGGGAGAGTAGTGCCCAGGATTACAGTTTAAGCAGTTGGCGCCGGGTGAAACATTTTTAATCTTAGGATAACTTTTTGAAAAAATGGAAATAAATCTTATGATGGTGGGGTTATCTGTTGTTGTTGGGATGTGGGGGAGGTTCTACTTGGCTGCATTAAGTTAAAGAGTGTTTTCTGTCCACAGGGGGGCGTGGTCGACCCTCAGCCCAGGTGATGAATAATGATCCTGAACCATGGGACTTCAGAGGAGGCCTGTCGGGAGAGTTCCAGGTAATATGAGAGACTGCAGCACAAGTCAGTCATGTGTTGATCTCCACTATGAGCAATGTGTATTTTCTGTGTTTTTGTTGTTACTGAAGCCCTTGCCATGCTGCTTTGGAGATCAGTGTCAACTGACCACTTACCTATTTCAAAAATAGCAATGCAAAGCAACGCATTGTGACACTTTGCGAGCTTGTAGATCTGCTATTTTCACTAGTTTTGAACATTGTTTTTTAATTAACTTTGAAATAAATTGACAATTTAGTTGTTGTTTTTTTGTGTGTGAAGATACAGTATGATGACATGATCTCACTCCATCCATCATTCAACATGTCTGTTTAATATTGTTTCTTTTTTTTTTGTAGAGGATGCTGCCTATCCATGGAAACAGGGACTTATTCCGACACCCTCCGATGACAGCTGTGTACTCCATACGTCCATACTGCCCAGAGGACAAGGTAACACCGCCTCACACTTTTGACTTTTAGCAGTGCTTTGTTGAATACTCAATTCTGAGGGATGTATTATGTTATTTATCAATAACAGACCACTAGTTTGCTTCAGTCTGATTGCATTTTTTGATCAATGCAATGATGTGATTAACTTTTCTTTTCTAAAATAGCAAACATTGCTGATCTATAAGCTTACAACACGTTATGTATCGGCGCGTTGTGAGCTTGTGTGAGAAATAAATTGGATTATGGAGATAAAAGGTTTCTGCTCAACAGAGACGATTTATAACGTATGATATTTTTGCAAGACAATCAGAATTGGCTTCATGAGCTGTGTATTAAGCACCAATACAGCTTCACACTACTTTTCCTCTGTCCTAGGTCGACATACAGAGGATTTTCAGGGACATGCGGAGCGAGGAAGAAGGCAAAGTCACCTTGACAACACAACATTCACTTATTAGTGACAGGTAGGGGAGAGAGAGCGTGTGCATGTGGCGTGTGCGTGTGTATTCCCTCTCTTACATCCGTAATGTTCAGGGCAGCTTGGCCTAGTAGTTTGAAAGCCTTTCATTTGTCAAGAGGTCACTAGGTTTGATATCACCTGATCATGTGTGGACTGGATTACTTCTAATCTACCCTAGTACACATCCTTCTCTCATATTCTGCTATCCCATCCTATTACCTCATCATTATCATACTGTATACTGCTACCCTGCCACAACACACTCCTTATGTCTTATTTCTGACCTCCATCCTAACTGTCCATGTCCTTTCACACCAGCCTGGCAGTAGTTGATCTGCCTCCGTCTCCTCAGTGTGCTCTTGTCCTGGAGGATGAGGTGGGTATGTGTGGTTACGCCCTGGGATTTACTGAAGTCAAACTAGCTCCAGCCAAGTTTCAGGTGAGAATCGGCCCCAGATGTTAATTGAGACAATTTAGCTATTACAGTAGATGCAACATTGCACAATAATGCGCAGCAGGGTGACATAGTAGCCTGTAACTTAAAGGCCACAAGTTCTATCCCTACTACACCAGCCGAGCCATGTCATGGTGTCTGTTCTTCCCTCCATTCCTCCTACTTCTAGAGGTTGCTGTGTGATTCTGTGCTGGAGGACTTCCCCTCATTGATCACCATGCAACTTCTACCACGGGTCATTGACCCCACCCCTGCAAAGCGCATGATTGGCAGCTTGCTCTCATCCATCAAGACCACTGGTGAGTGTGGTTCTGACATTTTGCTCTGTACAGAATTTAATGAAAGGATGTCATTTCTGTCCGGTTTAAAACATAAAAACTTGCCTCTTCTCACATCCAGGTTCCAAAGGAGCTTTCTGCGAGTTGAGGCAGAGTGACGGCAGGATGCTGGATTTCTTCAATAAACTAGGCTCCTTCAAATCCATCAAAATGGCCACATTGCCTCAAGAAATCATCATAATGGGAATAGGTCTGTGAACAAACATCACCTCAAAGATCAGTTAGGCCCAATGCCAATGTCTAGCAGCTGGAGTGAGCCATTTGGAATACTCTGGCTTGCAGCACTGGATCTTTCTCCGCTCCCACAATACTGGGGATAGATTGTTTATGTATGTTGTTTACTGCTGCTGTAGTGTTTGCTGCATCCATACAGCATTGTATGTGTCTATTTTCAAGTGTGTCTAGTTCATGCCCAGCGAGAGCCTCGTGGTCAAAGCAGATCAAAGCCACCAGCTGGCAGCAGACCACACAGACTCAGGCAGGAGAAGTACAGACACTTGATTCTCTTCCCTAGCAGTTTATATACATTTGAGGCATTACATATGCCATGGAGTAAGTGTGGGATTTCACACATACTGCTTGTATGAATCTCCAACCAATCTGAGCACACTCTGATTGGTTGAACACTCTGTGCTCTAGGCATCAAAGTTGAGGTTTTCTCAACTGCGCTTTTTTCTATTTGAAACGCAATGCACAATCAGAACATGCCAGCGTTGTGTGTGATGCTGCTGGTATGAATTCAGCATTATGGAGGACATTGGTATTAGGCCTATCTTTTGTTTTAAAGGATCTTCATTGCTAGCTACTGCTCTTCGTCTTTGTGGTTCAGTATTGCCCTCAGGACTTACATCTGATAAACAAGGGACCTTGGATGTGAATAATTTAAGTAATTTTTCAGTTTTATAAGTCAGTGTATGTGAGTTAATATTATAGATTGTTTGAAAAGATACGCAGTAGTTATTTAGCATTTTCACCCTCTGGCCCGGGCTATGTGTCCCTTAGCAAAACACTTCACCCCTAACTGCGCCCGACTGCAGTATTAATTAATGGCACCCACTGTTCCTAATGGTTAGATTGGGTAAATGTAGAGGACATTCTGCATTTGTCCTCTACATTAACCACCACAGGTAAATGATGTATTGTGGAAACTATTGAGTTTAACTATTCTTGTTCTGGAGAAAATTAAGTTGTAAGTTGTACAAATGGTAAAGGTATATTTTTTACACTGCATGACAAATGCCTTAATACATTAAGTGGGTCTAATGTGGCTAAATAAAATGGTTGATTAAGCATTATAGTGTTCAGCATCTAACTATAAATTAGGCAAATCTACGTCTGTGTGTCTATTTGCGCTTACGTTATCCAATGGGAAAACCCTTGAAGTAACACGGAGTGACGTCATCAACTGGGTGATGACGTCACCATCATCACCATCAACAGCCAATGAGGGACCAGCATTCTTGATTATGTCACCATCAACAAGTGCGGCCTGATATAAATTACAAGGCATGCTCTGTTGGGTGACGTCATAACATCGAGGCATATACAGTATAAAGGCCCATTCCCAGATACAGATTAAAAATATCTGTCTTCATTGAAGTGGATGAGATTGGACTACCATCCACTTGAATGGACACAGATATTTTTGTCCATTCAAGTGGATGGTAGTCCAGTCTCATCCACTTCAATGGAGACAGATATTTTGTATCTGTATCTGGCCCAGTGGGGCCTTAAGGGCCACGATTGCCCGTAGCCAATGCCAATTAGAGGGGAAAACGGTGACACCACAATATTGGGACATAATAATATAAAGGCCACGAGAGGGGCTGTCTATGCCCTTAGCCAATCAGATGGGCATAAACAGGCATATGGCACATGACATTTCCCAGATATTGACAGGATATTGAAACAAAAACGTAAGACACGAGAACAATAAAACACATTTTAATTTCTGTGCGTAATGCATTTCAGTAGGAATACATGTTGACCATTTAAGGTTAAGTTTACTGACCTTAGGCTTAGGCTAGAGGGACACCATTTTCAACATAGTTTCTACAGTATATTGTATATTTGTTGTAGGGCTAATGTAGCATTAGCAACTATGGAAAAATAAATAAGTTCTGTCTGGGTATTAACTACTACCCTTTCCTTGTTGCCGTTTATGCCTAAATAGAGATCTTACTGTATGGAAATGCACCATGAGAATTGTAGGAACACAAAATAATAGCTGACAGAATGGATTGGAATTTTCTGTCAAAATACAATATTTCAAATAAAGAGTACGACAATCAACTATGAACTGAAATGCACATCAACGCCATGACAGTGTCCCTTTGAGGATTAAAACAATCGATTAACTGAGCAGAAATTAAGCAGTCAGAATTTGTGAAAGGGGCATTTCACTGAAAACTTTAGATGCTGTGAATAATCTCACACAAATTGCAGTTTTGCACCCATTAATTTGCCAGTTATGTTACGAGATGGGCACCCTTTCCCTATGTTGAAAAATTGAAGTGAAAACATGAGAACTGAACATGGCTATAAAAGCCTCATGGACCAATACTGTCAGGAACACATACTGTACATTTCAAATTATGAATATACTTGGTACAGTGAGTATTTATGAATGAAATGTATTACCACCAAATAATCTAGTAATCTGCAGAATGTAGTGAAATGTAGTGTCTGTGTCAGAGAATCAGTTACACATAAGACTCTGCCAAGATTCACGTGTATCATGCTCCTTTAGCCTGTGGCATGACTGCCACTTTCAAAAACAAGTCACAAGTCAACAACTCACCAAACGATGACTGACACGGTTGCCACATTATTTTGGATCTAGTGTAAATAAGAAGAAACATAGTGAATGCAACACTAAAATACCCAAGAGTGTGGTCTTAGTTCTGCATATGACAGTGATGATACAGTACAGGTATGAGGTGCAGTTGTGTTCCATTGGTAAAACTGAAGTAGTCATTGTCGCTAAAGATAAACCTCAACAGTATGATAACCTTTATAGAATGGTTACCAATGCATGTGTACTTAAAAGGTTTACATCAATGTAGAGTAAGAGTACACACATGATGATGTTCAAGGCACATATAAGACTATAAAATAAGTTAAAAACAAAAGAAAAATCAGGTAGTTTTACATTACATACATTTTCTTTCTTTTTTTTTGGTCATGCCTGCTTATACCCAAATTAATGTTAAAATTATTAATGTTAATGCTTTGGATGTTGCTATTTTTTGTACTTCCCCTGAGTCTCTGACCAGCAGAATGTCGTTTCAGGCTAGGAAGATGATAACATCATGCCAAGTGCAGATAGTTTAAAGACAGTTCTGCCCTCCAAAGGCAAACAGCACATTTTATGTAATAAAGGTATCACAGAACAAAATCATATAATGAAATATTACAACTCAACGATAAGAAATGTACGTCCACTCTCTACCCACAATACTTTGGCAGAACAGATGCCAGTGTTTGAAGAAATGCACGTATTCTTTGGCTTTGTAGCGCAGAACTGTACAGGCAGGATAAACCATAGAACTGAATTCACAGAAAGGTTGAGGTGTGACCGTGTTTCTAGTTTACTCCCTTTTCCTCTCTTTCTCTCTTTCTTTAAATATTGTTGTTAAAGCTGCAATGCAGCCATTCTGGGCTAATAGAATACAATATAACTATTCTTCCTCTGACAAGTTTCAACCCCAGTGTTAATTCAAGTTATTAGAAGCAAAGGGCCACAGATGGCCATAAATCTGCCATATTGGCTATAGTTCAGACACTGTTGCAATTTCCTTTTTGTCAGGAGAGGGAGACAATGGAAATAAAATATACAGATTGTAGCTTTAAGGCATTTCTGCAATAGTGTACTGTAGAGAGATAACCCAGAGAGGGTAGAGTGGCGGTGTGACATGTGACAATGATCCATGTCACTGTTTTTAGATAATATAGATAGGTGTGACATTAAATAGGAAACTATATGGAAGGGATAATGCTCAATGTTGGCTGAAGCTACTGTATTTCCAAAGGTTTTGGTAGTCTTTTTTAGCTAATTCACTTTTTTTTTTACAGCTGAAAATGCCACTTGAGAGAATTTTGCATACAACTGGTTGGAAACACAACTAATATAGCAGCTGGTTCTGCTTTCAGCACTAATTCCTAGATTAGGGGTGGACAACCATGTCTTTAAGATCAACTGGTCGATCCCGAGGGGCTTTTTGGTCAGGAGCAATTTGAAAATCCGGACAAAAACATCCATTCATATGGTCTGCTGTTCAATCACACTCAGGTTTGCTGATTTTAGAACCTAGATGAACTCCAAACCTTCATACTTGACATCTCCTATCTTAGTCTCAGGCAACAGCACACGGCCATCCAACGTAAAGGCCAGGATGTAGGTGGCGATTTTCCCAGCGTCTTCCTCTGACTTGAGCGCCACAATGACCTTGTCATCTGTGCCGGGGACAAATTTGAAGGAGGAGAAGCCGTGGGTCGGGTTTAGGGGTCCGACATGCCTTGCGTTGATGTGGCTGAAGTCACCGGGACAAGAGAGGAGCAGGTTGGTAGCTCGACGCTCATCGGCTGTCTCCTCATAGCGCTGGTGGCTTGCACGGCGCGGCAGGAAGTGCCAGCGCTGGAGATGATCGCTCCATGCTGCCGACTCGTGAATGAGGTAACCTGGGGAGAGAGGAGAACGAGACATGAATAATAAATACTAATTAAATTGTACAGGATATAAACTGGAGAGCTTCACACAGAAATAATGTGCTGTGTTCAAATACTCTAATTAGGGGTATAAATGATGGTGAAAGCATTAATTAGTGATATTCAGATGGCTTTGGCCAAGCTGTACAAAAACTACTGAGGAATTCCAGAGCAATCAAGATGTTGAGGCAGATGCAGTCTGAAACAATTGAGTAGAAGTAAGTTAGCAGTTTATTAAATTATATCATGGGAGAAGCACTTTAGACACAGTTCTCTCTGACGAAGGACAGAGAACAAACTGTTATACTGGTTAGATAACATGTTCCATCTATTCTTTATCATCAAAGAACAAAATAAAGACATTAATGTCAACTTCAACTGTTCTTTTTCAACATGATTGATGCCAAGGTGTCACCACTACACCAGCTAAGAAGGGAAGCATGTGTGGAAGATTTAAAAAGGTTAAAGGGGTTACAGTTTAAATTACGACCGAAAACCTCTAGTTTAAAAAACTAGAGAAACTACAAGTTCACAACACATTGCGGAAGTGACGTGTTGTGAGCTTGTAGATTGGCTATTTCTTTAAATGTTTGAATAGGGCTTGAAGCTGCGTTCACACAAGCAGCTAAATAAGTACCTGGAGGATGTATTCCTGCCGCGCTACGCAGGGCATTGTAGCGCCACACCCAGTTCTCGTGCTCCACGTCTCCATGGGAACCGATGACCTTTACCCACTCGGGGTTGTTATTGAGGACCTCTCCGGAAGTGGTGGTCCACTCCTTACCTAGTCCACCCACATAGAGGTGTTCATCCTTCACTGCCAACCACTCTGCCTTGAATCCTACCAGTGTCAGAACAAGGGGAAAGAGAGAGGCCACAGTATTCAGGGTTATGTCATGTTGGTTAAAGGACAAGGGTTCATATTTTAGATAGTCATTAGAGAAAAGAAAAGATGAGTGTTAAAATGTTTTCATTTACTTCTTTCAATCGTGATTTTAACGATTTTGATTTGCATGCATGCCCCCAGGTTGGGGGCATGCATGCAAGTGGTTAATATGTCTTTTTTAGACAATAAGCCCATTACCAAGATGCTCCGCAATCTTTCATGGGCGGATGTGATTTATGGGGGCTGGTGTAAATAGTAACACAGAAATTGCCGGCTTATTGTGTCTAAAAAGACATATTTAGCCACTTGTACAGACATGCCACAATTAAGCCACTGAAAATACAAAAATCACTAAAACAATAGAAAGCAGTAAATGAAAACATTTTAACACTCATCTTTTCTTTTTTCTAATTACAATCTAAAATATGAACCCTTGTTGTAAAAAAGCAAAGTTGTCCTTTAAGGGAAAGTTGTGATTATAACTATTATACATTTTGTTAGAATAATTTTCCATGGTGGTCATTTGCGTATGGTACTGTAATGTGAATATCCAGCAATAACTGGTAGCACAGTTGTAATAGCTGTTGTTGACCTTGTATACCCAATACAGCATTAACAATTTAGAGATTACCTGAGGAAAAGCTAAGAGGTTCAAGTTCAAACTGACCTTTGGAGACTGATCCATCTCCATCAGGCAGGATAACCCAGGGAATGGCCTCCTGTCCCTCTATTCTGTACACCACCCCTGTACGGTCATCTACACTGTATAGGTGTCCATTAAACACCACCAGCTCAGACAACTCCATACCTGCGACAGACGGCGAAATATATTGGTCAATACAGTAAAAACACAAGACAGGGAGAGAGTGCAGGGAATAAATCAGCAATGTGCCAAGAACAGTATCATATTAGAGTGAAAAACTACTTTATAACTAGAGGACAAGGAGCAGTCGGTTAATTAGTTTGGTCTTATTAATGTTTCAAACACTATCAGTAGAGATGTAGTGCAAACTTGCAGAGGGCTATTAGAGCAGTGGTTCTCAATTAAGCCTAGGGATCCTAGAGGGGGTTCCAGTGGGTCCCTTAATGGATCTAGTAATGGAGTTACTAGGGCCCAAGGTGGAGGCGCCTGGAATTATTTTATACTTTAAATATAGAAAAAATATATATATACAAGCTCACAGCGCACCGCAATGCAAGCTTGTAGATCTGCCATCTTTGAATATATGTATTTTTCAAGCGAACATTTGTTGTAACTCAAATTTTGAGATGGGGTCCGTGGCCAAATACATATGATTTTGGGGGTCCTTCACATGAAAAGGTTTGAGCACCACTGACATAGAAACATAGGTTTTTCAAAGACTTGCACAAATTTTCAAGATTTTTCAAAAATAGCAAATCTATACAAGCTCGCAGTGCGGCACTCTGTGCCCGTGCCGTACTGTGAGCTTGTATATCTGCTATTTTTCAATAGTTAAAGGACAAAATAATGCGTTCCCAGTCTAAATGGGTTAAACCCCTTCCCCCTATGAAGAACATTCATGGGGGACCTGCAGTGAATCCTTGTACCCAGGGCCCAGAGTTAGGTGCGACACCCCTGACTGTGTACGCTGTACCTCGTCCCTTTTCAGCCAGGTGTCCCTCCACGGTCACCATCTCAGCATCCCACTCCACATCCAGCCTCTCTGACACGGTCAGGTGACCTCTCCTCATGTAGCTGAACCAGGTGTCCTCCTTAGTGTCGGAGCGCGAGGCCGTATCTAGGTCTGCGATCACGGCGATTCGGAACCGGACACCACGCTCTGTCCTCTCCGGCGGGCTGAGTGGGTATGTGTCGTTATAACGTTGACGTTTTGCCACTTTCTGAAACGTCCCGTCAGAAGCGGAGAGACTTTGTCGACTGGTGAGGACGTCGTCATCGCTACCTCCATGCTGCGATTTCCAGCCTAGGAGCCGGTTGCCATAGGAACCTCTAGTGTCAGTGACGACGCCGTCATCGCCGTCGTCCGCGGGACCGTGCACGAGCAACAGGAGGGCGACGGCCAGCAGCGCTACCACGCTGATGGCCCGCCATCTGAGGTGGAAGCGAGGGTCGGAGGTCGCAGCAGCCAGGAGGACCTGGTGGAGGCCTCGCACCATCAGGCGTAACGAGATCATCGCAGCACCGCTATCATCGTCATCATCAGATCTGTCTGTGTGGAGGGGAGAGGTAGATACAGATGGAATAGCCTGGAAAAAGAGAGAGAGAGAGGAAGGAGAGAGAAAAAGAAACCAAACAGGGACGTGCAGAGAATGTTAGAGAGGCAGGGGCTGACATTTCTAAAAGGGCCTTTTGGTGAAAACATCGAAAATAGCCGACCTCCAAGCTCACAACGCGTCACGCTGCGAAACGTTGTTATGTGTGCACGTGCCTGAAACCAAAGGATGTAGAATGAGAGATAGAGATGGAGAGGTAAGGAGACTCTGTCTCAAATCAGTAATTTGTGAAACTGCAGTTGCTTTTCAAACTCTGAAGTACGTAAAAAATATAACAAAGTGGAAAGGGAAAGAGCGATCTTGGAAAAATAGGCAATGTTCTTATTGTTCATTGTTTATTCATTGCAGGCCATTGTGTATTGTCTGTGTGGAGCGTGTGAATAGGCATACTAACTAGCCAGTAGGCACCTCCTACATCCCATGGCCTGAGGAATCTACTGTGTATGATACACTGCTCTGCTCTGAAGCAAACTACACAATATTTGACCTCTGTGTTCCCACTAAAGCTGGCCCCACACTAGAAGATAAATTGGCACAACTTTTGGTCCAATTCACCCCTCCCGACAAGCAGCGTTTCCAATTCAAGGTTGGTCCGTTCCCAATTCAAGGTTGGTCAGAACCGATTATTATCCTGTAGTGTGAAGGGTTCACAGTCATAATCTTATATCACTGATTAAAAACCTCCCTGGTCTCAAATCCTGTAGTGTGAAAGGAACAATGATGTTGAGCAGAAATGTTATTTTTCAGGGATTCACCTCTGTTAAAACACATTGGGTCCATTTAGTTGCACTCAGAGTTACAATGGGTAAATGAACCAACATTGAGAATGTTATGGTTTACCTGCTAACAGATGACTGATCGGATAAAGTGCATCTTTCATATGATCGTCATTCACATTAAGATAATCATCAATGTCTTGCTTCTGTCATGTGAAGTTCAAATAAAAATAACCATGTCTTTGTATATATACACCATGTAAATAATAGATGGCAGAGTTTTACATTAATTTACACCATTAATCATTGCAATGTAATTATTAACATTCCATTTAGACAACTTGCTGAAGTTTAAAACAGTACATTATAAAGGACAGACAGAAAGAAAACCTCAGTAGTCTCCTTACCTGAATATTGTGGTGTAAAGAATAATCCATTACCTATCCTCAAACCATCAGTGGTAGAACAATAATACTCAGCTAGAGTTGTGTATTTTTTTCTCCAAATACACAACAATTCACATCATAATGCGAACAACAGGCCCTGGAAAGAGCTAAAGCAAGCCAAGGAATAATAAACACAGGTGCAGTAGGAGGTAGGGGTACAACAGTAACGTTACCCAAAACCTGCTATACCAGATGGAAACAGGCAGACCATAGCCAAGCTGTGACCTGTCCCATAGTTCCTATTATATAATCAGCGTTGTCAACGGCAACCAAAGGGTAAATAAAGGACACCTGTCATTAACCATCCATCAATGGTGATTGTCCAGACTCACCTGTATACTGCAATCGAGAGAGCTGCAGTGCACAGCACAGCAGCAACCACATGCACTGCACACTAAACCGTATTCACCATTTTTGCTCCCATGAGCATTCTGACACTAGTATGCTGCTTTCCTTCGCACGCAACCCATAAAGAACATGACACTTTAGCCTCCTGGCCCTTTCCTCCCCCTGGCTTATTTTTATCTGCCCATTTTACTTTCTGTCTGTCTGTCTGTCTGTCTCTCTCTCTCTCTCCTCACAACTAATGCGTTTGCAAATTGGCCATGTTTGCATATGATTACAATTCATGCTTATACAGTGCCATATAACCCGAAGACAGCAGTAGGTCTCAAGTTAAAGTATCCTTGAAATTCACCCCCAGCTATTTGCTTTAGACATTTTATGTGTTCATAGTTAAAGCTCCTGACCTGTTCTGTGACATGTTAATTACACAGCATTGTTTGTCATAGTGTATAGTTATACTTCCATAATTGATAGTAGTGTGTGGTTCCTCTGTGCAGCCCCTTTTCCTGTGCCTCACACACACACACACACACACACACACACACGCCACTGTGGCCAGCTGGCTGGCTGGTCAACTTTGGCAGCTACTGCTACGACCACCTATGTGTCTAGCTCTGGTCAGTTAACGCTATGGACCAGAGCTACTATGTGTCCAAACTTGTGTTGTGTGTAAGATTGATTGATTGATTGAAGACTTTATTAGAAGTTTGCATAGGAAAAGGTACAGTTTCATGACGGAAAAGACTAAGCTTATTTCCACAGGAAACCATTTAAGAGGAACTGAGGAAGTATAAGCTTATTATATCAGTTCACAACGAAGCACGCCATAAACTTTAAGTGTTCCAGACAGCAAAGCACTAGACATGAAGTAACATACGTTAGTTCCAAATAGTTTAAAATCATTAATACTAGCTATTCTGGGCTGGCTAATGTCACTAGCTAACAACTTAGCCAACCGGCGTTCATTTACAGTATCTTCATCAGGGTAGGCTGTTGGTCAAATCGATTATTCGCTTTACGTTCACGTTTTGTCGAACCAAGTGTGGGTCTCAAAAGTTCTATTGTGTGTTTACCTACCCGGTTATGAGCAAGTCTCCGTGTCGCTGGCCTCCCGCTGTGCCAGGGTTGTTCGGATAGGAAGCGATGCTGCGGTGCTCCTCATCGCCTGCTTGTTGCACACTGGTCTGTCTGGCTGGCAGTCAGCCAGCACAGCACGTCCTGATGCAGAGACACTTCCAACAGCGGCCACACTGTGATCATATCTAATGTTACCAGTGGTGGAATTTACTTAAATCGTTTTGATATTTGTACTTTACTTGAGTATTCCCAGTTCCCAATACGTGGGGAACATAGAACCTGGGGATTGGAACATAGGTACGGTCCCCAAAGTATGGTTGCCAGCTAATAAGGGGACCGTGTTCCCCAGGTTCTATGTTCCCCACTTCCCCCCAAAAAAGGTTCTATGTTCCCCAGGTTCTATGTTCCCCACCCTGCTCCTCAAAAAAAGGTTCTATGTACACTAAACCAAATAAAGGTTCTATGTTCCCCGCTCACAAAAAATGCAGGAAATGGTGGGCACAAACCAAAAATGCAGGTAATGGTGGGCCCTGGTAATGGTGGGCCCTGGGCAATTAGCCTTCGGTATATCCTTTTTAATTAGAGGCATGATCAACATTAGCCATCATCTGCAGTTTCCAGGTGCTTTATAAAGCAGATAAGAAAAGTGTTTTACACACAAAAGTAAATAGGCCTACAATTATACAAGCTGAAAGGACAACTTCACCCATTTTCAACTATCATCATATAATTGGTCTTCACTAATGCTTATTATAATATGGTATAACTTTTACTCTGTGTGTCAGAGGAGGTCTGTGGACACTACCAGTGACATAACAACTGGTGGCCCCCATCTTCACTTAATGTGGCCCACAAGTTAACATCAGAATTCTGATATATTGTTGATTTCAGCTGTCAAAAAACACAAATCCTAATTCAGGTGCCCAGTTGTCCAGGTGCCCACATGTCCCTATAATGAACAGATGTCTCCACCCCTAAGTGCCCACTCGACTAGGTGCCCACTTGTCCAAATGCCCAGTCATCCCAAAAATATGGTGCCCAGATTTCCCTAGTGCCCCCCTGTCCCACTATATAGTATTTGTAATTGTTTCTTGCATTTTTTTATGAGCGGGGAACATAGAACCTTTTTTTAGGTAAACAGGGAACATAGAACCTTTTTTTTGTCAAAGCAGGTGGGGAACATAGAACCTGGGGAACATAGAACCTTTTTGGAGCCGTGTGCAGCTCCCTATAGGTGGCTGTGTGGGTCTGTGTGTCTGTGTGTGTGTCTGTGTGTCTGTATGTAGCCTGACTTCGGCGCGTAACTAGTGCCGCACCATTTACGCCACTCGCGCAATATATACATCAAAATGTGCGGCTCGGCCGGGAATGGTGTTCTATTACCTTTCGTTCCGATCCGCCTTACCATGCCGACGTAATCGGCAAAAAACGACGCTTAATTGTCCCCATTGACTTATAATGGGACAATGCAAGAAATCACTTTCAAGTATTTTTCTCTCGTAAACCATAGGAGCTACAGTTTCAAACCTCGGAGAGGAGATTCATAATGATTTTAAGAATGAATCGAAAAATAATTACATCACTCGGCCTCATGGTGGCGCTATAACGGCCCACTTTACGTTTTGCCCCGTAACTCTTGAACCGTAGATCGGAAAATTAAAATTCTTTTTTCCCTGGATTCCTTGGGTCAAGACGCATCTCCCCATATAGGCCACGCCCATTTGCGCCAGGATAGATTTTCCGCCATCTTGAATTTTCTCCAAAACACACTTTTTGCTCCTTTTCCTACATATTTTCTTCAAATGTCACAAAAATCGGTACACATGATCTACACACACACACACACACACACACACACACACACACACACACACACACACAGCTCCACTTCACACGGGTGTGATTTTTGGGTAAGAGGGGAACATAGAACCTTTTTTATAGGGGAAAATGGGGAACATAGAACCTGGGGAACATAGAACCTGGGGAACATATGTTGGACCCCAATCTGGGAATCGGCTTGTAACCATGCATTGCTGTATTGATACTTTTACTTAAGAAAAATAAATTAGTAGTATGTTTTAAAAAGAAATAAAATAGTCTTGTGGCTCAGAGTATGTGATTCTGCCATGAACTCACTGTTCATAGCAGTATCTTGGCCCAAGATCAGTGTCTATTTCTTGACCTGAAATCTGTGGTGCCCAGCGGCAGAACTCTCTGTAAATAATGAGGAGAACATAGTGTTCTCGCCTTCGGCGAGCCCACAATTAAAAATTCCACCACTGAATGTTAACATACTGTAGCTCAACGCCTCAGTGAATGTTCTGATACCATGTAACATGACATAGAACTGATGTTTTTTTAGTTTTTTTTTTTTAGTTTATATATATATTTAAATATATTAATTAAATATTTTTGTACAAAGTGGTTTAACATAATCTATTCTATTTCTATGCCATTCATTCCATGTTTAGTTTAACTCATGAGATCCTGTATAGGCAGAGCTCCAGCAAGCTATGCCAAAACAGTGGTGCAAAGTTTATAGACCTATCATCATGCCAAGTTTGCCAACTAACAATCATATTACTGGATTAGTAAGTAATCACTTTAATGTTGCAGCTGGTAAAGTGTGGGGCTGATATTACGTTGTGCTGCTGGGTAGCTTGCCTTAACCTATAGCCTAATACACCATAACATCTATACAAACAATTAATATTTTTCGTTAATAAGTCTATACATCTGCAAAGTAACTTAACTAAAGCTGTCAAATAAATGTTGTGGGCTAAAAAACTAAGTAAAGTTAAAGTATTTGTAGCCTACTAACAGTTCCCACTGTGCTAAAGTGACAACGCCACTTTGACACTGTCCAGTGTCCACTTGCTCCAGGCTGGTTGTTCGGCCATCTGTTCACAGTGATAACACATTCTCTGTATCTTTCCAGCAATGTCACAAGAAACCATTACCCATAATGCTTAATGTCTCATGAGCTAAAGTCTTGCTTACTGATATCACAGTTGTGCCCATCTTTTGTTTGGGGGGGAACAGCAATAAATTGTAATGGACAATTTAATTTGTTACCCACATAAACATTATTGCAAAACTCCAATCTCACCAATACACCCATTATATTTGAACACAAATTACACCCAGTGTGAAGTGAGCAGTGCCTTTTATGAGTTAATTTTATTAAGCGTCCTGTGAAGCTTGGCCAATGAGCCAAGTGTGGGACATACACATATACGGTACATACAGTATGAATACATACATACATACATAGCCAGATGTAGGAGCAGTTAGTAACGCTCAAAAATCAGCAGAAACTGTCTTAAATATAAACATTTATTTATGTTGTGATGTTCTTCATACTCCTTCAGTAATAACAGCAAACACAACAATCATGTAATCATGTATTTTAAAATGCTTGACTGTGGACTGCAGGTGACATGTTTCCCCCTTAGAAATATATATGGTGTTGTAATCTACAGTATAATGTATGTTTGAAAATTGCAAAAATACACAATTAACAAATGTTGGCCAAGTGTGGATGACATTTTGTGTCAAAAGTAACAATCATTCAGTTCCCTTCTGTATTGTGACATGTGCAATACAAAGCTACATTCAAATCACTACATGCCTTGATATGAGGTCATATTATCCCAACTTCTCAGTAGGCCTATTCATTGTTATGGCATTATAGATTGTCAGAAACACAATTCAATAATACAATGTAAATGTTTTTTTTACATTAACAAGGCATGCTTAATTTTATGTGCAGTGACTGAACCAGAATTCTTTGGCCAATCGTTGACAAAGGCTATACAGTGATTATTACTATAACACTGATTCTATTTTCTCAGTAACCTTTCCTATGCAGGCAGTTGCTCTTCTCAGCCTTTCCCCATCATCTTCAACAGGAGCTAGGAACAAAAGTAATAAGGAGAAGAAGATAGGGGGATGGAAGGAAGGAAATGGTGGTGGAGGAGATAATAGGGAGAGAAGGTAGGAAAGTAGAAAAAATAAGTAAAAAAGAAAAGAAAAAGAAAAACACTGATTAATGCCATGTGCTATACAATTGCTCAAGATCCAAAACATCATAACTGCTCTAGACTGCATTCTCTGTCTAATTAACCCATTTAGAACGGGTACACATTTTGTGTATCATTATTTTATGCTTTAACTATTGAAAAATAGCAGATATACAAGCTCACAGCGCGTGAGTGCCGCGCTGCGAGCTTGTAGATCTGCTATTTTTGAAAAATCGTAAAAATTAGAAATTTTACCCGATTCTATAAGTGTCTTTTGAATCCTTCTAAGACTTTTTGAAAAACCTATGTTTCTATGTCAGCAATCTGGCCAGCCATCGTCAAAGAAAAGGTCCTTTTCACTTAAATGGAGCTCAGTTAGTCTGTTCTTGAGAGACTACTATGTCAGTGGTTCTCAAACCTTTTCATGTGAAGGACCCCCAAAATGATATTTATTTGGCGACGGACCCCCATCTCAAAATATTTAGTTCCAGGGACCCCCCAGAAGCAACATTTTAGTTACAAACGTTCGCTTTGAAAATACATATATATTCAAAGATTTGCACACATTTCCACGACTTTTTTCAAAAATAGCAGATCTACAAGCTCGCAGCGCGGCACTCGGTGCCGCGCTGTGAGCTTGTATATCTGCTATTTTTCACTGGTTAAAGCATTCAATAATTCTAGGCCTAAATATTAACTGGGGTTGGTGTGTGTTGCAAGTACCAGTGTTAAGTGATAGTCCCCATCCACCAGTTGTTCTATGATATTGAAGTGGTCTGTGTTGGGCACATCCTCCATGGTCACATTTACTCCTGAAGCCGCCAGAGCCTTTAAAAAGGTCAGGGAAGAAAACAATTTCAGGGCCATAATGAAAAACCTACTACTGTGTTGTCAGGCTAGTATCAGTAATTGTATTTGATGAACTTGCTACATTGGTGGCCTGCTAACTTTCAGCAACCATGTCATTAACTGGTAGACAGACAGTTCTTGTGCTCTATGGCAGTGATTCTCAACCGGTGGGTCGGGACCCCCAGGGGGGTCCCCAAAATATTTGGGGGGGGTCCCCAGATGATTAACATGCAACATTGTTTTTTCTCTCAACAGTAAACAAACAAACCAACATAATGTTTGAGTGTATAGACTAGTATAGTACAGGCACATTTCTAAAGTGAGGACTATTTAATACCTCTAAAATGACAAATTAAACATTGGACAAATTGTCAAAAATTAGAGGCAGAAATTGTGAAAATAGCAGATATACATCACAACGCCTCTCGTTGTGAGCATGTAGATCTGCTATTTTCACAATAGAACCGTGGTATACAAAATGTAATGCCTCAACGCCTGAAAAGATTGAGAACCACTGCTCTATGGAACACTAACTTGGTAGTAATCTTCTGATTGCTTGCGGAACTCCGGGGAGTCATTCTTTGCCATGGCAACCACAATGTGACAGCTGGAGGAAGAAAGTTTGAGCTGAGGGACCAGTGTACTGGGGCTGTTCCTCACTGCAACTTCACTGTAAACAACAGAGGAAACAAACACTGAGAGGCACTGATAGAGTATACAGAGTACACACATTTCAGTACATGCACTTGCACACACACAATCAAGATTTGAACATTATTATTGTCCATTAATGTAGCAGGCAATGATTTAAAATAGCCTTTGCCACACATAGTAGATTACACAAACATTCACACCAAAACAGACATACATACAAAGACCTACATACACTAACACTACACTATTTTCCACTTTTTATTTGTTTCGTTTTTTTAAAAGGACTTCAGTGGTTAAACTTATTTGAGCTGTTCCGGTAAAACCACCAGACATAAATCCAATGCTCATTGCTCACACACAAATAAAATCACCTTTCTACACGAAATAGTTCCTTCAAGCCGGAGTTATACTTTGTTGCATGTCGATGCTGGAAATAGCAGATTTACAAGCTGTTGTGAGCTTGTATTGTAGATCTGCTATTTTTGGTGCGCAACCAAGTACTGTATAAATCAGGCATCAGACTGAAACTGAGAGTAGATAATGTACTGCAACATGTACATACTCTGTCATCTTGAGAGGCTCGTTGACATAGGTGGAGAGAATAGGAAGGAGGTCGTAGATGCCACTGACCAGGAAGGCACCTGAGGGATGTAATTGTAGATGGGAAACTTATTGTTGATTTTCATTTGTGTGCGTGTGTGTGTGTGTGTGTGTGTGTGTGTGTGTGTGTGTGTGTGTGTGTGCGTGTGAGAGAGAGAGAGAGAGAGAGAGAGAGAGAGAGAGAGAGAGAGAGAGAGAGAGAGAGAGAAATTGCATGTGGTTGCTGTGACAAGAGTCACACTTGCAAATATCTCTGTATGTCATTCCTTGTCCCTATTTGAGCGGTGCTAACCATTCCATCCTTGTCTCTTTTATGCCCATATATGGAGATCCCTGTGGTCATCAAAATTAAGCCCACATCTTGGAATGCCCATATATAGACATATTGCATCAGTCTCATGTGGTCTATGATGTCATACATCTATGATGTCAGTCATCTTCATCTTTGGGAAAAGTTTATACGTTTTAATTAAAGTCAATTAAGAAAATTAATTCACGAATAAATGTATATATAAATTAAACTATGTAACATATCTCTTAGCAAAATGCAAGGAATCGATGAAGCCGGTCGATTTGACCAAAACTGTGGGAGGAGTAGCGCGGCAAATTAAACTTTATCTAGGAAGGGAAAGGTGGATGGATGGACAAGGGGCTGTTAAGTATGACATCATTTTGTAGGCAGAGGAGAATTTCTGCCCCCAGTTTCCGTGAATCTTTTTACTATTTTTACTATTTACACATTTTACTTCTCTTTGTTGTTGAAAGGAAAGTGTTAGAATTATACTTTAGTCGTTATTTTTGTCTCGGATCTGTTGAAATAGCGAGGGACAGAAAATGCTCTGGGGGCAGAGTTCTCCTCTGCCTACAAAATGATGTCACAGCTTAAAAGCCTAAGACTAGATGTGAGGTATTGGAACAAGAGAGAGAAAGGCACTGCTTACCTACCTGCCAGCTCACTCATGTAAGCTGCTCTCGATAACAGTGTCAGCTACACAAGGAAGCTGTAAGTGTAAACACTCATTCCTGCCCTCTCCTCTCACATGGCAGGCCTCACCTTTGATCTGAGGGGTGATGTTGTATTGTGACCAATCAGTGGACAGGACCATGGCAGCCAGGTGAGCACCAGCAGAGTGACCACACAGGTACAGGCCACTGAGGAAGAGATTTGTTGGATCTCAGAAAGAAGAAAATACTTTAACCACTCATACAGCAGGTAAGAGGAAAAGAAGGGGGCGGATGAATTGTAGCAGCCAAGACATACACATTGTATTAAGATGAGCTTGAAAAGAGTTGCCAGTGAAGCTAGGAAAAACAAGCAAAACTGCAGTACCTGATGTGACTGTACTGCTGAATGACAGACACCACACTCTTACGCACCTGGGACACCATCAGGTCCATATTGCCTGATAAGTAAGTGATGAACAGAAAAGGGTCAGTATCTTCTCTACTACACTGCAGTTATTATCATGGCACAAAAAGGGAACCCTTTACCTTTGGGAGCGATGTCATATCCAACAGCAACCACCACCACACCTTTTTGGACCAGTGGGACTGCCATAAAGCCTGATTCCTCCTTACTGTATGTGAAGAGAAAGATAGAGAGACAGTCAGTGAGATTTTCATTTGAGGTAACTCTAACTCTGAGAATTCTTTGGGCTATTAGACATCTAAACGCTAGTCTAAAATTGGTCTAATAGTGAAGGTTTTTTAGATGTCTAAGCTTTGACTAGACGTTGATTAGACGTTATAGACCATCTATAGCCGTTGAAATAACGTCTAAGCGGGCGCCCGCTGGCCTACTGGTCCAGGCACATACCACTTACCACATACCACCGCATTGCCACATAGGCATGGATGCTTGGCGGCGTCGCCGGTTGGATTCCCGATCCTGATGACCTTTGCTGTGTGTAACTCCCCATCTCTCCCCCCATTTCCTGTCAGTCTACTGCCCTATCAATAAAGGCATAAAAGCCCAAAAACAAATCTTAAAAAGAAAAAAAGAAAATACAAATAACATCTAATCAACGTCTAGTCTAAGCTAGCCTTAGACGTCTAAAAAACGTTCACTGTTAAGACCAATTTTAGACAGCCGTCTAATAGACAACTATTGCTCACTGGGATAAGAGTCAATATGCTTGTGAATACCGTGCAACCCTTTCATAATAAAGAATATTACCTAAGAAACTGCCAGTAGCCTCCATGTATATAGATAACCAGGGGCATGTCTAAAACAAAGGGAGGTCAGTTAGTCAGTACATGATAGAACAGAGGACAACAGCACATACAGAAAATAAGATAAAAGAATGGAACAGAGCAGAAAAGAGCAACATAGTTCGGTATCACTGCGGGGATAAAGCGGAAACGGAATAGAGTCTACAAAGTACTGTTGGAAGTGAGACATGTGTGTATATATATAGGCATTAGGTCACACACACACACACACACACACACACACACACACACACACACACACACACACACACACACACACACACACACACACACACACACAGCAAAGTTCCATTGAGCAAGGCGCTGAACCCTAAAACTTCTGCAGGTGCACCATATGCTATTTATTTAACTCACCTAAAGAATTGGTACTGGGTATGTAAACATCCAGTTTCTCTCCTTCTCCCTCTCCATAGGGTACATTCAACAAGGTCTGGGCCAGGCCACGAGCACGTTCAGTACCTGAATAACATTACAAACCAACACACAAAAACGTTCACGATATTGACATTAGTGATTAGACGCTTAAAGGTAGTGTAACATAAGTGATTTTAACTTTTTATTAAAAAGTAAAAAACTCTATATTCTGATAGTAATCATTGCTGCTATATGCTTTTTTGTTCAGTAACTGGGAGAGCCCTGTGACCCTGTCTGTCCAGCTCATTCGACCAGAGAGTACTCATTTATCCTTTTATCCACGATTTTCCTACGCCCCATAGTGCATTGCGCAGACGTTTGCACCGATCTTCCGCCGCCGATTTACAAGCTCACAACGGGTTGCATCTGCGGCGCGACGTGAGCTTGTGTGTCTGCTGTTAAACCCGGAAGTTTGGTCCTGATAGTCTCCAGTAAACCCCCGGGGAAAATTGTGGATAGTGTTCCAATTTTGTCTGCTCACTTCTTTGTGTCATTCAGACCACAGACATAGAAAGGTAGACGCCTCTTCCGGCTGGGGGGTGCTGGTCCAAGACTCCTGGCAAGCCTCCCAATAACTCTATGCAAGCCTCCAGAATTCTGAGGCGGGGCTCTTGGGAATTCTGAAGGACGCTTCCTTGTGCGTCACAGAATGGGAAGCTCGGTAGTCCAATCAGATGCAGTCCTGGCAGGACTCCCTCTTTCCCATTGGAGGGGGCAGAGTGCCTTCCGCAGTTCCACAGTTATGCACTTCCGCCAGGGGTGTTTGACCAGTCGCGCTAATGAACTGCAGCGGTGGAGGAGGTATCTAGCTTTTTATATCTGTGATTCAGACCGTTTGACTTGTTCCTCCTGTATGAGTCATCATCACTCCTGATTGGATAAAATTGGTAGGCCTGGCCTATCCACGTTTACAAGTGGCCAACACTACAAACGACTCCAGTCGTTCCATTAACAAGCACTTCATACCTTTATTCAGTAATAACAATATAATGGCTGTGATATTACATAGGCCTACGTTGAATTGAAGAATGTACTATCTGTATGTAATATACCACAGCCATTCTATAGGGATAGCAGAACGTGATACACTGATTGGCTAGGCTACTATGCATGCATGCCTATATAAAACAAAACAATGCGTAGCAAGTGCAAGTCACAAAGACAAGTCTAACCAGCCCGTAGGCTGCACCCACCCAACCACTGACAGATCTCAGCAGAAGCGCTAGATAATTCTGCCAGTTCAAATCAAATCTGATCCGATATGATTGAATCAATGAATGCGGAACAAACGACCAACCTTCTTTGAGCGCTGCAACGTGCGCTTTGATCACCTCGTCTGCCGACATTCTGTGCGACCACCGACTTGGGGAGTATTGCCTCTCGAGCTCCTGTCCGACGGGGGATATGCATAGAGTTCAGTTAGTTTTACCCATGTATTTTTGTAGTAAGAGTATTATGTACTTAGTTAGACTACTTTACAACATCTGCTTATTATACAAGTGTCATGAATATTGTTTTTCTGTTTTTAAACAAATATTTAAGTGCACCAAACCCACTGTAAGCGTACGCAAAAGTTGCCACTGAGGCCAATTTCAACATTCAAATTCCAAACAACTGAAGGCAAAAAAAATACCCCATGTCTAGGCGAGCGCTGCAGCAGCAGCTGCTGTCAAAGATCTGTGTCAAACAGTGTTGTGGAGAACAGCGCTCTCAGGCGTTTAGATTGTAGAATTACAGCTCCAAATTCTAAGTAAGTAGCTAAATAGATTGCCACAAAACAGATTGCAAGAGTTCATGTTCTGCATTAAGCAATATATTTTGTGTAATCCTTCCTTGGCTTGAGGAAGTAAATACGTAATATAATCGTCTGCTGCAGTGTAGGCTACTAGCTAGTGGCCATTTAGACATACACTGTTGTTTGTTGACTAGTTCATGCCAAATATTCTGATTGTGCATTTGAAAGAGATATCTTCCAATAGCCTATAAGGACGCATTTGTACTTACATTTTTCTCCATGACTTAGTCTCAAATCTGTATTTTTTTTTAGCTGAAATGAATCCTACGTGCGGCAGAGACAGAATGTCCATATACCATGAGGCTGAACTTCGCCCTGTGTGTGGTTCACTGTCAGTAAATCAGTAGCCAACGTCAGCACATTCCATCTGCTGCTATGCCCCCCCCCCCTTCCAAATGTCTTGGTCTGTCAAAGAAGACTTCAATTTCAATTCAAAGGAACTTTGACATGAGAAAACATAGGCTATGTTTACATTGCCAAAGCAAGTGTCAAAATATAATAAAAACAGTTGAAATTGGGGAATACAGCATTGTGTAAACAGAGCTATGTCACATTGTGTTGATTGATTGATTGATTGATTGATTGATTGATTGAATGTGCCTACTTTATTGGAGGTTTGCATAGGAGAAAAGGTACAGGACAGTTCAATGATACAAGGTCAACTAAAAGGTTAAAGGTACAAGAAGGTTAGCATGTTGTTATATGGTATGACTAGGCTACTATTAGGCCTACAGGGTGTAAAGCTTTTTGAAACAAATAGCATCAATCTTTTGCAGTTTCTCAAAGTGGGGTCCGGGGACTCTCAAGGGTCCTTCCTTGAGAGAGTTTCAGGGGGTCCCCAGCTAAATTATAGTTAGTAACCAAATGGACCCTTGGGTATCTCATCTGTAACTCAAACTCAAAGAGTTAAATTAACATTGCTTTTACAATATAAATTGGGGTATCAGAGATATAACCTTAAATGGGGGTCCGTAGCCTAATGCACGTCAAACTGGGGGGTCCTTGAAATTAAAATGGTTGGGAATCAGCCATAACAAGCTTAAAATGTATGGGAATCCCATACATACATTGCCATGCAATCCCATAATCATAATGGGATTGTATGGCATATCTTTACACATGGGGATCCACATGCTAATAAGTGTCAATTTGGGGGTCCTTGACATGATAAAGTTTGAGAATCACTGCTGTATTGACCTAGTTACTAGCTTTGAACTAACAGCTGCTGCACGAACATCTGTCTCGCGCCTAACAGGAGTACTTTCTGATTGGTTGTTGGTCAGCGCACCGCCTCATTGGTTCGGATTGTCACATGGCTCTGTGACGATTGGACAAGGCCATTTCCTGTATAAATGTCCAGTTGGGAGCCTCGGCGCGGATTTTCAGTTGTGTTATTGTTGCGTTAAGTTAGCTGTGTGGTTACCGGTACTTTTAGGTTGTTTAGTTTTTTCGTTTGAGTTTTATTTGACCTTTCCATCGAATATGGACTGTTTGGGTGTCTCTAGAATTCTACCGAATTCCCCACTGAAAGCCAGAGGACAAATTCAGGTTTGTATAAGACAGTTACAGTAACTTACAGTTGACGTGGACACTCATTTATTGTCTCACGGCAAATGCTTGGTAATAATAACCATGTTATGTGGTATGGTACGCGTGAATAATAATAACAATGACAAAACAAAACAAAATCCTGTTGTAATTTTCTTGACCATATTATTGACCGTTTCTTATATGGATTGCCCGTTTTGCAGGTTATCTTTGGACCGATGTTTTCTGGGAAAAGGTTTGTTATTTGTTTACGTTTATAAGTCTCTGTGCATTGTGTAACATTGGTGATCATCACCGACGTAAGCTGCATATCTGTCTTGTTAATGTGCCTATCAGACAAAGCGCAGGCCTTTAGTTTACAGTAGCCTGTCATATCCCGCCAAATATGATTGTACAGTGAAGCAGTCTGCAAGCTAACTCTAAGCTACAGAGTTCAGTTAGAGTTTGATATTAACCCAACTTCCTCAAACGCTTGAACTATTTTACTGTGTGTTTTTACAGAGTTTGATATTAACCCAAATTCCTCAAACACTTGAACTATTTTACTGTGTGTTTTACTATACATTTAGCTTGCTAAACCTGTCCCAGAAAACAAGGCTTGCTTCCTCCCAGAGTGAATCCATAAGTTTAGTCTTAAATCACAATATGGCGGCTGGAGTGCATATCACATCCTCAATATCATTTAGCTTGATGGTGATGTTTCTTTATTTACATTTTACAGCACTGAACTGATGAGGAGAGTGCGTCGTTTCCAGGTTGCTCAATATACCTGCCTGGTGATCAAGTATGCCAAAGATACGCGCTATTCTGAGAAAGGCATGGCCACGCATGACAAGTAAGTGTGTGTGTGTGTGTGTGTGTGTGTGTGTGTGTGTGTGAACACAACCACCTTAAAGACCACTAATCATTGTGTATATCCCTGCACTGTCTACATGTAACCTTGATACATAAACTGATTCACTCCTTTCACTTGTACACATTTTGTTTTGATTGTATTGTGTACATTTCTGCTTTGGCAATGTAAAGGTATGTTTTCTCATGCCAATAAAACCTTTTGAATTGAAAAAATGAATTTTGTGTAAAATGCATTACATAAATACAGAATGTATTCAAATGAGCTCTTTGTGTTCAGAAACACAATGGAAGCAGTACCTGCTAACTGCCTGGGAGATTTGCGCTCTCTGGCGTTGAGGGCCTGCGTCATCGGAATTGATGAAGGCCAGTTTGTGAGTATAACTTTAGTCACTGGTTAGTTCATAGAAATAAATGCACAGCCCTACTAAACAACACAATAAACATTTGTCCATTTAATGTTATAATATTTATATGATGCTTTTCCATTTCTGTCAGTTCCCTGACACTGTGGAGTTCTGTGAAGAGATGGCTAACATGGGGAAGACCATCATTGTAGCTGCCTTGGATGCAACCTTCCAGAGAAAGGTAGGTGTGTGTTTTGTCAATGAGAGGCAAAAATGCGATAGCCAGTTTGTTATCTATTCACTATTCAAATTCACAAACAGCCACTGTTTGAGCAGACAAAGTGACACTGTGGGTGTAGCTAAAAACAAGACGGCGTAGGGGAAGTAAACACTGTTCGGAGAAGGATAGGTGACTGCGGAGGCGCCACGGTACATAATGTCACTAAACAAAACCATAGATGGATGTAAAACAGCCAGTTCATTGTCTATTATTTTAGGACCTGTTGTGTGCAGTCACAGCTCTTTTGTAGTAATCACTCACTCCACTATACAGACAATGAAAGTCTTTACAGAGCATGGCATGTCAGAGGTGAGAAGTTTAATGTTGAGTCCAGTAGGTCCATGTACGGTACTTTTGTAAATAGACCTACATGGTCAATGAACAACTTTTCATTTGGACTCGTAGTGCAAGATAATAAACACATACAACAGTGAACACAAACAAAGAAGAACATTTATAAAAGGCAGCTACCATGTCACTCACAACAACTTAGAGTTGTCAGTAGCATGCATATGGCATTCTGAGAATCATTCAGATAAATGTGTACATCAGGTTACTCATTAGAGCCTGAAACATGTTGACTCCTCACTCCTGCATAAGGAACAGGTCGCTTGCACTACACCACCTACTGTAGGTTTCCTAAGTAATATAGTCATTACTCCTTATTGGCAACCTGAAGCTTGCCCTTTTTAACTTGGCCCACAAAGGGCCAGTATAAAGAAGAGTGCAGATTCAATGCTGTGCTCTAAAGTCAGTCTCATCCCAACATGGCACATCCGGTTGGACACCATAATCAGAGCATATATTGAGCGGCTGTTTAAAAAAATCTGCAGACCTAAGATGGTGTTACCAATCATCAGCCTCTTAGTAGTTCAAATCATTCACGTACAAAGCATGGTGTTGTTAGTAGCCCTAAATATCATAATCCATGAGGCACAGTCAGTTATACAACAATGCTAAAAGGATAACACAAAAACTTGTTTCAGTTGCCACATTTGACCTCGATACTCGGGTTGGCATACCAGTAGTATGCCAGGATTCTTATCATGCTGTCATGCACGCACCTTTGAAAAATGCATGTAGCAGTAGCCTAACCTTTTCCTTTTTGTCCTTCCTCAGCCGTTTGGCAATATCCTGAGCCTGGTTCCTCTGGCTGAGAGCGTGGTGAAGCTGAATGCTGTCTGTATGGTGTGTTACAAAGAGGCTTCCTACACAAAGAGACTGGGAGCTGAGAAGGAGGTGAGTTTAGTGAAGGTTGAGAAGGAGTGGGGTGGATGAGATGAGGGAGGAGGAATGGATGATGCAGGGAGAGTGTGATGATGAACCGTGTGTGTTAAAATCAGGTAAACTGCAGGTTTCATATAATCTGTACGGACTGGATATAATGAGTGTTATGAGATCATGACATGATGTCATAAGATGATCGGTTTCTTTTAATTACCTAATTTTATTTAGCTCATTTCATAATATGTGTTCATGTCAGTCAGTCGGCAATGTGTGGGTTTATATACAGTCAATGGCTGGTACCCCTTTTCTGCATTCTGCCAATCTGGGAACCCATCGCCTTTTATTTATACAGGGAGTACTTAATTTGTTGTGTTTGCACCACCAAGGTGAAGTGAGCGGTGGATGTGAGGAAAGAAGAAAAGAGTTCCTTTGAATTGAATTGTAAGACGCAAAATCAACCTTTTTACTGTTGTCATAGGTAGAGGTGATCGGTGGAGCAGATAAGTACCAGGCAGTATGTCGGAAGTGTTACGGAGGCCTGATGTCCAACAAAGAGAACTGTTCCCCTATGAAGGAGGACACTCCACCACAAGCGCTCACAGCAAAACAGCTAGACTCTGGTGTTCCCAGGAGGCTCTTCTCCACCCTACAGCTCTGAACGTGAACGACGTTCAAACATTATGATTGGGTGAATTGAGGACAGTTACAAGAGCAAAAGTTATTTGTGTGTACATACAGTAGGTATTTGTGTAATGCATTGTGGTTACTCGTGTGGTTATCGAATGTTACACTTTTTTTTGTTTTACAATGGAAATGTAACATACACCAGCAATTTTAATTAAGCACAAGCTGAGTTTACGGAGAAATGTAACTATAGAAAATGATTATCAGTAGAAGCTATTGTGGTATATAAACATTCTATACCTTATACCTGACAGTTTACATTTGGTGTACATTTTATACTGCTTTGTTCTTTTCCTTTGTGTGGTTAGAGAGAGACGTATAATGTGGTGTTTATGTCACCATTAAGGCATTTGACTTGACAGGTTATGTGGCTGCAGTTTGACTTGGCAGCCACTAGACCTCTAAGCTATAGGTTATGAATGTAATCCTAGTTTTGTGAAACCTGGGCCTTTATGTTATTTACCTATGCTTTTGAAAATGTCATTTGTAATGACAATCTATACGGTGAAACTTGTACTGTAAGTACTGTACTGCTACTCAATTGCAGCCATGGAGACGAATATAGGCAGTGATGTCCCTCAGATTTAATATTTGTTTTATCACCAATTTGTTTTGTTCTTAAAATGTGATTATTTTAATGTTTTGTCTACTTTGGGGGGGAAGTTATGTAATTCTACGACATGTAAATAAAGAGAGTATGAGTTAACCAAGTGCAAAACATTGGTCGTACAGTCAAATAACTAATGAATATCAAGCCACATGCAGTGTGTGATGTATTATGGTGAAATGCTTCTAGAATGCCCAGGATCTGCAGCAGCTAACCCTGATGTGTACTGTGTACAAACATGTCGGTTTGTATAATATATGCTTCAGGCCGCATTCACACACATGCGTGAGACATCTTCTCCGTATCGTCTGAGGCTGGACTCATATGCGTGAAACATCTTCTCCGTATCGTCTGAGAATGGCCACTGGGGGCGCCGTACTAATGCATTGTCAATGGAAGGTGGTTTGGTTTTTTGTCGTTGCCGTGTCTCAAGCTCAACCGCAGCCTGTCTTTTGGCCAAGAGACACGGCAACGACAAAACACCAAACAACCTTCCATTGACAATGCATTAGTACGGCGTTCCCAGTGGCCATTCTCAGACGATACGGAGAAGATATTTCATGCAAATGTCTGTACGGCGCCTAAGAATGAGGGGGATCCAATGCATTGTCAATGGAAGGTTGTTTGGTTTTTTGTCGTTGCCGTGTCTCTTGGGCGCCCTACACACAGTTGCGACAGCTATCGTGTCTGTGTAGTCTGAGATTGAGGGGGGGGGCCCGATCCAATGCATTGTCAATGGAAGGTTGTTTGTTTTTTTGTCGTTGCCGTGTCTCTTGGCCAAAAGACAGCCTGTGGTTGAGCTAGAGACACGGCAACGACAAAAAAACAAACTACCTTCCATTGACAATGCATTGGACTTCCCCTTCTCAGACGATACGGAGAAGATGTTTCACGCATATGTGTGAGTCCGGCCTTGCTCAACCGAAGGCTGTCTTTTGGCCAAGAGACACGGCAACGACAAAAACCAAACAACCTTCCATTGACAATGCATTGGACCTGACCCTCCCCCCTCATTCTCAGACTACACGGACATGATAGCTGTCGCAACTGTGTGTAGCGCGCCTCGGTCATTGTATGCAACCTCAGTGTTTGTCATGTGATTCAATGCAGCCAGTCACATTGGAGGACCAATGGCCTGTTTAATTACAGACCGGTTCTACAGCTAATTGCAAAACTAAAGCCTGATTTGTTCTTGCATGACTGTTACTTATTTTGGCGAGCGACATGTCGTCGATGTGATGAAGCATAAATAAATTGTGCCAAACACCTGCAACTTTTATATTTACCATATACCACTTCTGTAGCTACATACGTAAACTTGGGTTTAAGCAAAAGGTAGTTTGGCAGTACAGTAGGGTGTTAATGGGTGAGAGTGCTATGATTGAACTTTGCCCACACCTGGCCACTACCTTTCTATGACTTACTCTTTTCTAGTGTGTGCATAAAAGGTATTTGAGGTTGAGGAAAATACTCTGCATTTGAACCATCATATTAGAAACAGTATGCAGGTCCAAGTGAGTACAAACAGCTCACAGACCTCAACACGAAGCCTTGAGGAGGCAGGGATTGAACCGAAGGCTTTCCGATTCTACCTTATGAGCAACAGCTGCTCCAAATTTAGGAATTCACTTCTCAAGACTATTCTGTGGATAATTTTATTCCATGACTCTCAAGGACGGGGTTGTTAAAATGGATGTTATTGTGCTATTCACAATTAATGACATGGAATGGCATGCAGTTTAACATAACTTCCCATCAAAGCACTGTAATGGTACTGTATGCACTTGATGAAAAAGATTTCTGTGCATTAAGGAACACAAGTGCAATTCTATTCAGTACTCCTTTTGAGTCATGTTCAAATCTATGCAGAACATTCACTGTACAAATCCTGTGATTAATATCTACAACGCTCAGATCTGCAACGAGAGCCTGAATTAAATAAATGCAATTCAAATGCAAATGTCATAAATACAAAACAGGCTAAACTTAAGATTGAACAGAAATCCACAAGACTCAAATGTACTGATTTACTACTCATTCATTTAACATCACAATCAGCAAACCTCATTTTCACCACTTGCTCCATTTACAGTAGTAAGCCAAAATAAATAACTATAAGCAGACGGTGAAGACAAGAAAATCATTACATTTTAGGAATTATTTAGCCAATGCGCTTCACCAGGGCAACTTATGGGTAAGGGCTGTGTTTTGCTGATGGACAAGTGAGTAGTTGATAATGCATACTTAAAGGGAATTAAGCCCATAGCCCAAGAGTAATGGGGCAACCTCAAACAATAGCACCACCCAAATCCTTAATGCAACACTTTCAAGTTTAACTTTTATGTAACAAATTGATAATATTGACGGCATATAAGATAGAAGACATCATTTGGCTAAATGGAAACCATTGCTGATGGAAAAGATGGCTCAAATATGGCATAAGCACTAAGCACATATATTTTTTGTCCCACAAAGTCAAAAAGAGTTAACTACTTTGACAATTGAACCGTGGCAAACATCATGACATGGGTAGGAAATGGAAAATGGAACAAGAATGTCTTAACTGCTCTTTGTTAACCTGTTTATGAATAAAAATATTTACGAAAAAAAGGCTAAGGTGCTTAAGCCATGCATCTGCCATTGGCAAAAACATAAATTGTCTAAATTACTTTTCCATTAAAGGCATTTGCTGACATCCTTGTCCAGTGTATAATGGTTAGACTACTGCACACACCTGTGATCCTAGAATGATCAGTTTTGAAATTAGGGCCAGGTTAGGAATTTAACAAAAAGGGTTGGAGAAGTAAGGGACTAAACAAGTCTTTATCTGGACCAAATAAACAAGACTTATGGCATCGGATTTACATCAGCCATTTGGTTTATCTGATATTCTCTTTCAGAGTGGCTCACGGGTGAGCAGACATGGTGGTCAGTACTCGCCTCTACCTTTCATGCACAGGACAATCTATCCGTTATCCTGTTACTGTTTAGTGTGAGGGGCAAACCTGGTGAGCCACAGGATGAAGTCATTCAATTACTAACTACACTTATCTAAATGGCAATAAATACCTCTACCTCCAGTACTGTCAGGACTTTATAGGTTCAAACATCCCTATACTTATCTTCAGTTCCCTCCCTACTGGATATCACAATATCTGGGCTAAAAGCTTTATCAAAGGAGAGTTGGTGGACTTTGCTGTTTCCATGTTATTGAGAAAAACATACTCAATAATTAAACCTGCTATGAGGTTGAACATAGACATACTGTGTATCATCTTCTCTCTTATAGGGAGGCCTTATGGTTATCAGGTCATCTGAGAAACTGAGCTAAGAATAGAAATGAAAACAGCAGTTTGTCATTTCTACAGATAACATATAAGGCCACAAACACTTCCTCAAACAGATAGTGTCTGTGTGTAGGAGGGCATTAGGCTGGTTTCATAGTTGGCTGTTCAGTAAAGTCTCTAAAGGTATTCCTGCATTAACTAAAATCATATTCACTAAGCATTGTGCTCATAAGTTCTCTTAAACACAAAGATCAACATAAAACGAAACAAAGAACACAACAACAAAATAAAAAACACAGGCACATAGAACCATTAAAAATGGTAGCTTTGCATAGTGAACATCTATGTACAGATACACATTCTTCTTCTGCAACAAAGGCACCAGAGTTCAATGTCCAGAACAGAGAAGAAAGAAGAAAGGAACATAAATTAAGTGCTGGCCATTTCCACAAGAGCACTTCTTGGCTGATACTTTCCGTGATCTCACATTGCAGGACCTTTGACCGCACAGACATTCCGTTTTAACTCTTCCCAATTCAAAATTAGTATGTTTGAGGTAAAAACTTAAATTTGACACACTCATTCTTGATTTACAAATCTTCCAACGCTGATCTCAAACCTCAGGCTGATGTGTTCAAGATCTGACCACAGATCATACATTATATACGTGACCCCCTTGGCAACACTGTGTTAAACTCTTAAAGCTTAACTTAAGAATAATAAACAATTCAAGTACCGGTTTTCCAAGTCTCACTGCTCAGACTCAATCAAGGCTGCACCACTTTGGCTATTGATTATCAATGATAATCACTTGATGAGTTATCTATACTGTAGATTACAATAATATTGATAAATAATATAAATAATTGCAGTTACTAATGAACATTTTCACCATTATGTCTAAATGAATACATTTGATTATTTTAGTCAAATACCACATGATGATTACAGGTAGTCTTTAAGACTAGTGGGGTAAATTATTTGTACAATAGTAGGCCATTTTTGTATTTGAAATAAAATTGCAATTGTCATCCTCAGTGGCCATTCTAAATTAAATTAAATATATTGCAAACATGCCCAATGTTATGAATTATCCATTGTGGAAACTTAGGATCATGACAGACACCTAAACTCCACTAATTGTGTGGTCCTGACCTGGATGATCCTACACATCCACTCTATTAGTAGGGTCTCAAACCAAGGTTCTGTGAATGTTTTTTATGCAAAACAGATGTTTGCAATGGATTCAGAATCATGAAAAACCCCTAGTTTGACCCCTCATATGTTACTTAAAGCAGATACATTTTTTGCTTTTTTTTCCCTGTAATGTAAAGTTAATGGGACACCAACTAAATCTTTTATAAAGGGTCCATAGAGGTCAAATCAATCATCAAAACATCCTTGCCAGAGGATGGTCACAGAACCTTGGTTTGAGACCCTACTATATGATTGTGTGCCAAGCAGCAGACTATCAACAGGTGACTTGTCTTGGAATACCTACTCAGTGACTCCTCCACCCAGCGACCCACCCACTCCCGTCCCTCTGGACTCAATAGTTGATGGGGGGCTGGTAGCCTCCATCTCCCTGGGCTTGAGTGTTTGAGGTGAAGGGAGGCTGCTGGTAGACATCGGGCCCACCACTGGAGGGGTAGGCTGAGTAAGTGGTGGGAGTGTAGGGGGTCGGAGGGGTGTAGGAGGGGGCATAGGTTGCAGGGTACGGGGTATGGAGGTGATCTTGTTGTGGGGGCTCGGCGTAGGTTGGCACGGCAACCTCATCCACACCTCGGCGATACCGACCCAAAGCGAAGTAGGTCAGGATTGCCTAGATACAAACAGAGAGAGAGTAAGAAGAGGAAAATCAGCAAACACTCAAAGATGATGGGTTCTCTGCTTTTGGAATTTTGAGTTAGAAGTTACAACAATTCAGTGGTGAAATTAAACAGGCACATTTGTATCTGTGTTTATCTAGGAAGTACAGTACAATAACTGGGGCAGCTTTATGTCTTGTTTCACTGAAAACCTCCCATTCATTACAGTTAATGTTTGAAATGGAATTAAACTTCAGACCTATGGTCAAAACCAGCTCATGATTTGTCAGCCGTAACTTTCTTAACTTCGTCTTCTAGTAAAAAAGTTGAAATGCTGAAATCCTCAGACTTGTTCAACAAAGACAGTGGATTTAAGGGACTCTCTAGGTTCCATTATGGGGGTCTAAATTGACCCTTACAAGTCTGTAACTTTGACAGTGTACAAATGGAACCAAATGGACCCTAAAGAGTCCATGTGGTTCACTGTCAAAGTTACAGGGAGACCTTCAAATGTCAAAGTCTGAGAACCGCTGAACAAAGGAAAAGGGAAGCTGGTGCAGTAGCTGTCCTCCTCACCCAGGTGGCGATAGAGAAGAATGAGAATGCCACGGTGGCCCGTGCAGCGTCCTCTGGGATTCCACTGACGTCATGAGTTCGCCCCCACATGGTGGCCAACAGACAGAAACAGACAAACCATAGGAAGGTCCACACCCCTAGAACACACACACAGGTTTCATTCATGGATCAAATTACAGCCAACTGAAAAGGGTTCAAAGCCATACTGATACAATAAAGACACATGCATGCACACACAGTATCAAAGGACACAATACAGGACATCTGTCTATCCCTCCCTTCCCTACAATAGCCTGGCTTGAAGTGATGGTGCCAACATCTGATACAATTATTGCAAAGCAGTTAAAATGCTGCTCTGTTCCACTGAATAATTAACTGACTGTCAGCAGTCTCACGGACACTCAATGAATGCAAAAATTCAACACAACTATGATGATGATGTTGACCCCCCCACACTCCACCCCTCACAACAACTACTGACTGAATAATGTGAAATATGAATTACACATGTTACTATATAGCAGTCAAATGTCACATGAACTATCCACGTTAGCCTTTCTGTAGTCTGTATTTCAGTGTAAAACAGGAATTCCACTATAAAGGAAAATGTAAATCATTTTTGATAGGGGTATACTGTAAGTATCTGATTAAGCCTCCCTAAGTGGACGAGTAAAGTGATCTGATCTCTGCACAGAAATAGCAGCAATGTTAGGAACAAATTTGGCAGGTACACATAATGACGCATACCTCTAACCACATTTGATTTTAACATCTGGACACCTACAAAGCAACTACAGAGAGAAAGCAGCAAGTTGGGACATGTGCTAATAGCGTAGGAAGGGATATGTCGATACAGTGAGCTGACACTACTATACAAGAGAGAACGTCCTGCAAGAATTATTATTCATTATACTATATTGTTATTATGGTTGCTTTATATTTTATCATCACTTATTGTACTTATATAAATACATTATCATATGTGGTAGCTTGTAAGAGCCTAGATGTCTCAAAGCCTGATAGCTTGTTTTGTTACAGCCTGTATCTTGTTTTGTTACAGCCTGTATCTTGTTATGGTTCAGCATGTCCTTGTAGCAGCTAGTATAACTATGGTTTGAGACCTGTGCTCTTTGGCAGAACTACCGTACACCAGTGTTATTGTACTTCTCCCCATATTATCAAAAGCATAACCATCACCTCCAAGAATATTGTCTCGACTTCTATTACCTCATCGATAACTGATTGATCCAGAATTCCACAACATTTATGTGATCATGTCTTGCCACTTTAATTAACACAGACAGTTTTAACACTATTCCAAAGCAGACATGAGTGAAAGACCTATCACTTTGTTGGTTGAAATACTATCATTTGAGTTCACCTGAGAAGCCCAAGTCAGCCATGACAGCATACTTCCTCTCGTGTGCGTTGCTCATCAGTGGGAGGTAAGCATCCAGCAAGAGGAACCCCACACAGGCCAGAAAAGCAATGACTCCAATGCCCACAGCATAGTGGCACGCAGAGTCATTCTGGTTAAAGATGCACTTGGCCTGGGCACTAGTGCTTGGGTTTACATAGCCCTCTGTGGTTATGGAGGCAAACACTACGATGGAAAAGACCTAAAGGAGAAAGAAGAGAGTGCAAGATGTAAGTCAAAAGACAAATTGACAAGAAGAAAAACATTATCAAAGCAATGTTGAGTTTAGGTAGAACCCTCTTCTGACACTGTTAATCATCTTTACGATATCCAACATCCCAACAATAACTTGTCTCATATCACAATGTTGATGTAATATACACTATCCAGCCATAATTTAAAGCAGGGGTTTTCAAAGTGGGGGCCAGGGCACGCTGGGGTGCCGTGACAGCAGTCCAGGGGTGCTGCGATATAATTTAATAATATTTGGAATTTATTTGTGCACTTAAAAAATATTTGGTATAATTTTAAACTTGAAGTACAAAGTTATTTTCAGTCAGTTCTAACTAAAATGGCTATTATCTCAACTTTTTCCATGCAACATAATCTGTAAAATATGCCATAAATATAAGGTGCTGGGAGTGAAAATGATGAATATAATGTAGGGGTGCCTCGGATGAAAAGAAATATTTATAGGGGTGCCCTGAACCAAAAAAGTTTGGGAACCCCTGATTTATAGGGTATGCTCATTTGTCAAAGTAATTTATAATACGTAGCCAGCTGTGTATTGGGTAATACTTTGGAGTATTTTTTTTTCTTCTTTTTTTTCAGTCTGGTATTGAGGTGTGAAGAGCTACTGTTGGCCTGCCTGTGGTGTGTCTGTCTGCGATGCTTCCCTACTTAACCATGTGACCTAGTTCTCAGTGCAGCTGCCTGCCATGTGACAAGAGAAAGATGCCACCAGCTCTCCCAACTACATTCATTATGACACTACTGGTTAGTGAGAGGAGAAAGAGAGGGAGGGTATGCAGGGAGGGGAGGAGAAAGAGGGATTAGCAGGGAGAGAAAAAGAAAGCAGAGAGTGGGAGAGAGGAGAGATGTGGGGTTAGAGAGGGCAGAGGGACAGACGGGCCTTAAAATTCCACCTATATGAAAAGAGAGGAGAGGGAGAATTTTCCTATATGAAGAGAGAGGAGAATTTTCTGAGAGCTGAGAAGGGGAGAAAAACCATGTCATTGACAATCATGAATATCGCCTTGATAGAGAGTGAAAGAGTGTGTGTTTGTGTGAGAGAGAGAGAGACCATTGTGGGGTCAGAATAGGGGGGATTTCTAGTTTTTCTGTTGACAAATGGAAAGTAGAGAGGGGGCAGGGAAAGAAAACAATTCATGGAAATACAGAGAGAGTGAATGTGGAAAAGTGCAAACCGATAAGTGAAATTCCTGGCTGCCAGGAACAATAATTATCCTATGCCAAGTCGTGTGGATTTGAATGCTGTTGCCCCACTAATGGCTCTAGATAAATAGATGCACGAGGGATCATGGCCCATTTATTGTTACGCTTCAGTTATTTAGCTGCTGTTCTTATCAGGAGCCACTTGCAGTGAGTCGGCAGGTACAGATTTTCATTACGGGACAGTTCACTCCGACAACCAATTACCAAATTCCACTTTCCAATGCAGCTGTTTGGAAAAACTGCTTTATTCTGGGTCAGGTATACTGTATTGTGCCAAGTGGTTGACACTGTGTGGTAAACAGTTCTGTGGATGCTACTCTTTCCTATATTGAAATACACTCATTTCTGTAATTTGAATGGGCAAAGTGTGTCTGCCAGCAGTGCCAGGGGGCCCAACGGTTGGCTACAGTAGTGATTATTAAAATAAACTAAACTAAGCAAATGTTCATCCTAAATCCCATTGTTCTGATGTGAGGAGATGAAAGTGCGGCAACAAAATACCACATTTCTGTGGATTTCTCCTCAACATATTAACATCACGAAACTAAACTAGGTCACCAAAAACATTAGTTTCACGTCGTTATCCAGAGTACATACATGCATGCAATCTGTAAAGTTTTCCTTTAAGCACAAATGAGTTAGCGTAAATGTATATATTTAAGGAAGGCTACTGTATATTTGAATAGCCGATTTGATTTCAAGAAACAAAAATGTATAGCTGAACAAATGCCTTCTGCTATCGTGCTGGGGTTCCAATTTGAAGACTTGAAAACACAGGTCTAACATGTAATTTGTGTATGAGTCCAAAAAAAACAAACATTTGATATGGAATAATGACACCACATGACAAAATGAAACTGAAGTATGAACAATATTGATACCATGATATTATTCAAGCTTCACTGAACCTCACAAGGCCCTCTTGATTGCCACAAGTTGAGGTAAACTGCCCCACATGGTGAGCATACAGTATATAGTACTATGTGTCAGTGTCACACATTCACCAGCTGGGCAAAGCAGTGGGAGAACAGGTATCATTTTACTTTCCTATGAGCCCCCTGTTTACTACCGTCACTCATTCTTGCTTACATGCGCACACACATGCACTATGGCAACCAAGGTCAGATTCTGTCCAGGGTGCTCCCCTCTCTGTCTGTCTGAAGTTAGTATTTACATGTTAACACAAGCACACTCCCGTCTCTTGTCTGCCTGTAGTCAGTATTTACATGTAAATCAATCCCTTTAAGACCTGAGGCTGATTCTACCAATGCCTTCTAAATCAGTAGTTCTCAAGATTTTTTGTGCCAAGAACCCCCAAATCTTTTGAATATAATATAAATATTAATGTTACAAAAAAGCAGACAAGCTCACAGTGCAGCACGAAGTGACATGCTGTGAGCTTGCATATCAGCTATTTTTTAATATAATCTAAAATGACATGGATGCTTTCCCAGTTTTAATGGGTTAACACAAAGCACACTATCCAGGCTTTACTTTATCTCCATCTCCCAAGAAGAAGAAAGTGAAACTGTAACTAAAGATTCACAGGGTTGATTCCTGTCACAGATGCTATGATGTCATTCTATGAACATCAACATTCCTTTGAGCATAACACTGAAAACACAGAACAAGATGCTGTGTTTACTGTTCAGCCATTGTGAGTTATTCCAAATGAGAGCGTCAGCTAAATTACTACAATAGGAAATGTGATTATGTTAGTAGCCAGGCGACTTGCTAGCATAATTGTGTTCAATTACCGTACTATACCATGCTACAGGCCTTAGGGTTAACCCATAATGTAGGCCATTTCTGTTTTTGGAGCTGTGTGCAGCTCCCTATACGTGGCTGTGTGGGTCTGTGTGTGTGTCTGTCTGTGTGTATGTAGCCTGACTCAGCCTGACTTCGGCGCGTAACTAGTCCCACAGTTTTGCCACCACACACTCGCGCCATATGTCAAATCGACCGGCTTACTCGGGAATCGTGGGCTAAGAGAAAAGTTGTATCGTTTAATTGATATTAATTTATTAGTGAATTAATTTTCCCCATTGACTTATAATGGGAATCACAAAAACTCACATTGAATTATTTTTCCCTCACAAACCATTGGGGCTACAGTTTCAAAACTTGAAGAGGAGGTTCATAATGCAGGCAAGGATTAACTGAAAAAGAATTACATCATTCGGCCTCATGGTGGCGCTATAACAGCTCACTTTACGTTTTGGCTTATAACTCTTGAACCGTAGGTCGGAAAATTAAAATTATTTTTCCCTGGATTCCTTGGGTCATGACGCATCTCCCCATATAGGCCACGCCCATTTGCGTCAGGATAGATTTTCCGCCATTTTGAATTTGCTTCAAAACACACTTTTTGCTCCTTTTCCTACATATTTTCTCCAAATGTCACAAAAATCGGTACACATGATCTATGGACTCATGCGATAAACATATTCAAAGGATATTTCGATAGTCCATACCGTTCTTCCGTAACAGGGTTCCAAAGTTAGCGGGAGGAGCCCGTTTTGTAAGAAGTAGCCATAAATCAGAAACGAAACATCCAGTCAACACCAAATTTTAACCACAAGTCACGGGTGGGATATTCAACAAATCCCCAAAAGCATTTCCAGTTCGACCCATAGGGGGCGGCAGGGCAGGCAACCACACTCGCAATTTCCCAAATTGCACATTTTCTAGTTAGTGTGGTTGCCCTAACAGGGCAACACACTATAGTTCTAGGGAAACTTTATTGGAGCTGTGTGAAACACAGGCTCCCTATACGTGGCTGTGTGGGTCTGTCTGTCTGTGTGTGTGTGTGTCTGTGTGTGTGTGTGTATGTAGCCTGAACTTCCTAAACTTCGGCACGCTACTAGTCCCACAGTTTTGCCACCACACACTCGCGCCATATGTCAAATCGACCGGCTTACTCGGAAATCGTGGGCTAGTAACTTGCTAAGAGAAAGGTTCAATAGTTTAATTGATATTAATTTATTAGTGAATTAATTTTCCCCATTGACTTATAATGGGAATCGCAAAAACTCACATTCAATTATTTGTCTCTCGCAAACCATAGGGGCTAGAGTTTCAAGACTTGGAGAGGAGGTTCATAATGATTTCAAGGATTAAATAAAAAATAATTGTGTCATTTGGCCGCATGGTGGCGCCATAACACCCCACTTTACGTTTTGGCCTGTAACTCTTGAACCGTTGGTCGGAAAATTAAAAATATTTTTTCCCTGGATTCCTTGGGTCATGACGCATCTCCCCATATAGGCCACGCCCATTTGCGCCATGATAGATTTTCCGCCATCTTGAATTTTCTCCAAAACACACTTTTTGCTCCTTTTCCTACGTATTTTCTTCAAATGTCACAAAAATCGGTACACATGATCCACACACACACACACACACACACACACACACACACACACACACACACACACACACACACACACACACACACACACACACACACACACACACACACACACACACACACACACACACACACACACACACACACACACACACACACACACACACACACACACACAGCTCCACTTCACACGGGTGTGATTTTTGCAAACTATGAGGCCAGAGTTCTATTAAAGGATCCTGAACATATTCTTATGAAAGCAAAATAAATTATTACGTGATACATTGATGATTGATTATTTTTGTTTACAAATGTGTTGATAACAAAAACTAGCAGAAAAGCATGAGACAATAGTAGTTCATAGAATATTGTCAGAGCAGAAATAGAATAAGCCAAACATATTGATATAAACAATTCCTTTAACAGATTCAAAACGAATGCAGAAATCAACTTGTTCAATGTGTTAAGTGTGATCTGTGCTACGTGTGATCCAGAAGTTCAGCTAGTTCTAACTGCATTTGTTTTCCAATGTCTGCCTACCATGTTTTATCAAAGATGCGCTCCCCACGTACCATCATCCATTCAGCTGCTTCTCTCTGCTTTATAGTTTACTGTATGAAGGCATGTTCTGAAATGTCTAGCATGCACTTTATCAGTAGTGCTACATGAAGTGTTGATTGTTTAAAGAGGCGGTGCCATGATCCCCCCCCCCCCCCCTCCCTAAAACATGATGATCAGGTATTATGATTATAATAGGAGGAAGATCATTTCCAAAAAAAAGTGAACAGAAAGTGTTCAAATTATGTTTTTATGTGGCCACACCCACCACCAGTTCATTAAGTATGCCTGGTTTGCAGGTGGGTGGTGACCCAGCTGAAGTTAGCCACACCCACAGTGTTGGGGGTATGGTAAAGGGGAAGGGGTTGATTATATGATGTCATTAACTCAGTGTTTTTCAGTTGGGCCTTTTTGACTCAGAGGCTTTCAGCTTTTAGGAACTTTAACCAACAATACACAGGGAAGGCACATTTGCACATTATAAACCCACCCCGTGGTCCATTAGAGTAATGTTAACTTCATAGACAAATGTTAACTTCATGGACACATACAAAACAGAAAAGGTACAAAACTATGGCACCACCTCTTTAAGGTTGGGAAACCCCTGCTGCATCACAGGTCTAAGAAAAGCCCTACCCAGGCCCAGCATGTAGGCTACTTTATACTTGCCATTTGCCAATAGTGTATTCTGATTCTGATATGGTCTTCTGATGTAAAGCACTTTGAAAACTCTGCTTTTACGTGCTATATTCTAAAGATTATTGTTTTATTCACAATTATTGGTGAAATATTTTCTTCTACACAGCAACATTTGTGTTAATTGAACAGTGAAAGTGTAAACATTCACCACCAGTACTTTCAGAGTTAAATACTTATGTGGTTGAAGCTCAGGTTGGAAATCCCAGAGCACTCCAAACTCAGGTTGGAAATCCCAGAGCACTCCATTCTAACCACAGATAATGATCTATCCTACATGACCTGTCACCTGCCATAGCAACAACTGACAACAACTAAACATCCAAGACTTTAACTGTAACATGATAGGGGAGTATATATTCTAGTCTTTAAGATTAAGACTAGATTAGTGTATAGCTGTATGTCTACCTAGTACCTACACTGGCCACACACACACGCACACACGCACGCACACACACACACACACACACACACACACACACACACACACACACACACACTTTGTTAATGGAGACGGCTTCAAGCCTTTCCCACGTAGACAATCACAAACGGCAGTCTGTTTTAAAGGTCAAATGCTATCACTTTAAGTTAAGTCAGACTGTACAGTGAGCAAATTATGGTGTTAAATATTACGGGTCTGCGGTAATGTATTTGCAGTTTCAGAGTTAATGCAGCAGTTACAGATTTCTCAGGTTGTGTATATGGCTGTGTCTGTGTGTTGCGCTTGTGCTGTGCCGTGCCGTGCTGTCACTGTGCACGCAACACGACACCGCGGGGGGTGAACTGAAACAGGACTGGTTAATAGCAGCCCGTTAATAAAAACATTAAGGAACAGGACTAGTTCAAGTTGGTTACTAGCAGCGTGTCATGAAACATTACAGAATAGGACTAATTGGTCTAATTGAATAAAAACGCTGGCAACATTAGAATGGGACTAGATGGTTAATAAATAACGCCCTTCTAAATAATAACATGACAGAACAGGAACTCAGGTGACTCAATAAAAAACATGACAGATTAATTCCGGGAGTCGGCGTTTCAACAAGTCTGTGCGCGCACCTGTTGATTTAAGACCAACTCTAGTTGCGCGTCCGTTTCCCCAAAATGTTCATAAAAATGTGTAGTCTATTAACTCGAGACTTTAGCTTTTTATATCGCCGTTTGTTAAAGTGTATTAGTGTGTTAAGAAAAAGTACGTGGCGTGTTTGTCCCTTCAAACTTTGACCAGTGTGGATATTGTGTAATTGACTACTATGCTCTGCGCTCCTTCATCATGACTCGTCAACTCACCCAGCTCAGCAGCCGAACGATGGTCTGCGGTTGTCGGATAAACTTATGCAGGTCGAAGCCTCCTCCTGCGAGCGACGCACCGTAAGCACTTGCACCGCCCGTCTCCTCCATGTCTCCCCGAGAAAAGTATTCTCCCGCCCGCTCCTCTGCGTTTACAACGCCGCGATTATATATTCACTGACAGTTTAATGACTTGCTTTTCCCCAGCGAGCCTCTGCGAATGCAAGCGCGAGGTGCATCCGTGAAACCGCCTCCGTAAAAAAAACAGCAGCCTACTCGAACGTTAAAACAACCACAATAATACAAAAAAGAGCTTCCGGTAATATGTCAAAATAAAATTATTTTTGGCGTTTCATTTAAAAAAACAGACACACAATTGATTAAACACACATATTATAGCACTCTTGATTTAAAATAAATAAATAAATTATCCTCAGACTTTGGAATGCATATGTTGGCCAATCAAGTCAACCCAAAGAAACGGGTCAAAGCAGGTTGTGCTTATATTTTGCAGTCACAAAACCTTGTATTTTCCGGTCTCGTTCTGACATCGTCTCGCAAGATGACAGTTGAAACTTGAAAGTTTACGAATGCAAACGCCAATCTGTCAATCTGCCAGGCCCAGTGTATGCAGTACACTCTATTCGTTCGTATTTATCAAGTGATGCGCGAGTAATATTGTTGTTGAAACGAAAATAATACAATGAGGGACGGTCCCTCATTGCTTGGGCCCTGTGCTTCCACCTGGTGGTCCCTCAGGGAGGGACCACCAGGTGGAAGCACAGAGCGCAACATCGTAAATCATATTTGTCAGGGCCAGGGGATATTAATAAAACCTGTGAATAAATTACCAATAAGTTTCTTCACCAATGTGTTTGTAAAGGTGTCTAGAAACAAGACTGAAATTCAGTTCTGGTGAATTTTTGACAGTTGCTGAAAGTTGGGGTCCTATTCATAAAAAAAGAAAAAGAAAAAAAATCGGATTTAAGTTTTCATTATTCTGAATCCATTGCAAGCATTTGTTTTGCACGAAAAACTCTCCTTGGGCGTGGTACAAAAACGGCCCAACAAAAAAATGGTTTAGTGATGACAATTAAGTGCATGGCTATGGCCGTTTTTAGCCCAAGGTGTGCTTTTCGTGCAAAACAAATGCTTGCTTGCAATGGATTCAGAATCATGAAAAAACCCTATGTGACCCCTCACATCATGGTATTTAAAGCAGATTCTTTGGGGGAATTTTGTTCCTGTATAGTAGGCCTATAGCTATAGTAAGTGAATGGGACCCCAACTTTCATGAATTTCAGATGTGTTTCTAGACACCTTTACAAACACATTGGTGAAGACATTAGAATATATTCCCAGATGTGACATTATTCTGATAATATTCCCTGCCTAACACAGTGTCAGACAGGTACACATTGAATGCCTCTATTAAAAGGAATTTCACCAAAAGGGCAATTTGTTAGATTGTTCATAAAAAAAATACTTTATTTTACAGTAAGTGTCTACTGAATATAAAATACAGTTCCGTTAAATTAATTTAAATCTATGTTCCTATTAATGTATAGTCATGCATATTGCTTAATTTCCATTATATCACTGTATGATGGATTGATTGCGTGAATATTTTATTAGACAGAAATGTAAAACAGCAGTACAGTCAAAACACTTAGTCTAAAGGGTTTACACAAAAAAAGAAAAAAAAACATTCAATATCTTCACAAGTATAAAAACACTATATGTACAGAGTAAAGAAGTGTGGGGGGAGGTGAATTTTCAGGGCTGTTTTAAAGGAAGCCAGTGAACAAAATTTTAATGGAATTCCACATTTGAGTGGCAGTGCTGTAGAAGGAGAATTAGGTCTACCCATGTGCTGTAACTCAGTGGTCCTCAACCTTTTCAGGCTGTGACCCCCAAAATAATCATATTTTAACTGGGGACCCCCAAAATAATCATATTTTAACTGGGGACCCCCCACCTTGCACAAGCACTTGGAATTGTAGGAGTTGGCATTACATTTGGTTTGACTCGATCTATTCCATTGTGAAATAGATCATGCTCACAACGCCTCGCGTTGCGAGGCGTTTGCGAGGCGTTGTGAGCATGTAGATCAGCTATTTTCAAAATGTCAGCCTCTAATATTTCACAATTTGACCAATGTTTGACCAGAGGTACTAAAAGGGTCTTTAAAGTCCTTAAATTGTCACTTTAAATATGTGCAGATACCCTCTATACACTTCAACTTTATGTTGGTTTGACTACTGTTGAGTGAGAAAACAATGTTCACATTTAGCTTAACATCTGGGGACCCCCCAAAATAATTTGGGGACCCCCCTGGGGGTCCCGATCCACAGGTTGAGAACCACTGCTGTAACTAACGTGAGATCGGTGATTTAGGTCATCCTGATATCACACTGGGGGAGGACAAATTGTGACCAGTGACTCAATTAAATGCAAGATTGTCAAAAGCTCTTCTTGGGTATATTGTGGCTTATAGCATACTAAAATGTCCCATTATGGCTAACTATTTATCTGGATTGAAGATCCTCCAATCATTGCTTCCTCTGGAAGCTCTGGAATGGTTGCATGTAATCTATGGATGACATAGACCCCTGCAGAGAAAACAATGCAAGAAAGATTGTGAAAATAATTGAGTTTGACTGATTACTACTTTGAATAATTGAATAAGTAGTTGGACAGACAGACAGACAGACAGACAGACAGACAGACAGACAGACAGATTTCTTGCTTGCTTGATTGATTGATTGATTGATTGATTGATTGATCGATCAGCCTTACGGTCCTTACCTGATAATTGTCATCTATTCTTGTGGCGTTAACCAGATCTGTATCCTCTCTGTACTCATCCGAATCCTAATAAAGAAATGAGCATTTCAATACACCATGTCATGTGATTGTGTACACAGTATTAACTAGTAAGACACCTGAGGGTGATATGCGACCTCAGGGTGACATCGCGCCAATTCTTGACCATCTGACCAACCACAGCGTTTCTCTGACGATTCTAGTTGTTGTCATTCTGGGGGGAGTTTGTTCATGTTTTTGTGAGGGTATCAGCCCTAGGAGACACAGGGAGAACATGCCTAGGGCCTTTCTGTGTGGAGTTTGCCTAAACATGGAGATGTGGTACAGAATGACTCATATATGGGCATAAAAAGTATGTCATGTGACATCACTTCTTTTACAGACAGTTAGACAGACAGCCATTGACTCCGGCCTAACAATTGCTGACATGATGGACTGGACTATCTCCATATATAGTGTTCTCCACATCTCCATGTTTAGGCCAAACAGGTTTGCTCCATTTCTCCATTTATAGGTCCAAAAGCCCAACGTTGAGCTTGACAACGAAACGTTCTTAACACAGCCGCCCCCATATTTACTTTAGAAAATATGTTAAATTCTAAGAACGTTTCGAGTACCGGTTTGATACAAGAGCGAATAAGCGCTACACTTCTGGAATCCTGTGCGTCGACTTAAAGTCGGATGCAGGCCTAATAACTTTCTCTGACGCCCGTTGCCACAACTCGCTGACATCACACTGACATCACAGAGGAAGGAAGGAAGGAAGGAAGGAAGGAAGGAAGGTCACTCAAGCGACAGGGTTTTTCAGGGTAAATGCGACCTTCGGTCGCAATAATAGTAGACAGTAGTAGTAGTAAAAGTAGGTGTGTGTGTGCGTGTGTGTGTGTGTGTGTGTGTGTGTGTGTGTGTGTGTGTGTGTGTGTGTGTGTGTGTGTGTGTGTGTGTGTGTGTGTGTGTGTGTGTGTGCGTGCGTGCGTGCGTGCGTGTGCGTATGTGTGCGAGTCAACCAATTATGCACACTTCTAGGTTTCTATTTTTTAAATTGTGTCACTCTATTTTTAAGAGTGTCAGTTAAATGCTTTATGAATGTGGATTAATCACAAAAAGGTCCTTTATCATCGAGTGTGAGAGGATAGCCATCATGACTTAAATTCATGTAACATTTATACATGTTGACATTTTAGGCATTTAAACCTTTCCACTTGACCACAGACAAAAACGTGCCAAAACGTGCACAAAAATATTGTTATGACAATACAGACTCACCAGTTCATCCTCAAAAGAAACTGCCATGTTCTCCATCTCCCCATCCCACCTAACAGAGAAGGACACAATAGATAACAATGTCACATACAGTCAGTACTGTATACTGTAAAACCCTACTATAAAGTGCTAATTTAACTCTGAGAGTGTACAAATATGGATAACTGGAAACACTCAGAATTTTACTGTGTTGTGGTCAAGAAACAACATAATTTTAGCCATGGGATTTAAATAATAACTTACAGCTGCTTCTCTCCGTAAAGTTTTCGCCCTGAAGGGGAAAACAGTGGTATCAAAGTATTGAGACACAACAGTAACAGGAAGAGAGTGAATGGATTCAGAATTTGACACACAATAAAGAAATGAACTTACTGTAGACAGCGCTAATGCAACAACATGCTGAGACCAAGGACACTAGAAAGATGAAACAGCTAAAGACCACAACTACCACAGAGACAGGTAGACGGTTGAGCACTATGGAGGGAGGAGGATGAGGAGGGGCAGAGAAGAGGATAAAGAAGAGGAGAGAGAAGATACAATGGCATGATATCTTCGTATGAACCTTGAAAAAGCAACACAATTTGCAGAATTTGCATAGACAAAATTGTGCATGAACACAATTGGGCACATCTATTGCTCTACAATGTATTCTTTTTTATCTTTGACCTTGACCTAGCATCAGTAACTGAGCAGAACAGAAATAAATAACATGAAGTGCAACGCATGCAAAGCTGATGCTGCCCATTTTCAGTTAAAATAATACAATACCATTAAAATACCATTAAAATACGATGAGGAGTAGTGACCCAGACCCTCTGCCTGATGAGCAAAAGCCTAATATAAAGTTATCCACTAGACTACAGACTAGTGGATAAGATGTTGGCTTTAAATGGGTGACCCATGTTCAATTCCCAGGCATTACACAAACAAATTTATCTCTGAGGTGTAAGAATATTATTTTAGGCTAGATGTTAACAGCAATTCCAAACTATTGCATATTACATTGTCCTGTGTTATTATATCACCCAGTGTTACAAACCTGTATTCCATATTCTGTAATATACACTTGCATTTACCTTTAAATCCACATGATAATGTGAATGTTTATGGTAATCGCCAACCGTAGTGGTTGAAAAAAGCTGAAAATGTATAATTAGTACCTTCTTTATCGACATACAGCTTCTCACTCCTTATTGTGGTGGTATTATCAAAGCTGTGTGACACTTCACAGTGGTACGTTCCAGCACTGCTCCTTCTCAACGCCAGGGAGAGAATGGATCGCTCTGGAGGTTGGTGGTCCACTCTGTAGAATTCTCCTTGTTCCTCCAGGAGGGATCCATTGAGGAACCATTGGTACCGCAGCTGGGTTCCCTTGGCCGCCTTGCAGTAGAACCTCAGTCCATTTATAATAAAGTTTTCTCCAACATCATAGTCATAATACATCATCAGAGGACCTCCGACTGACACTGTTAGGAGGAAATTATATTTGAATTACATTGAATTATAAAACCGGTTGATAACAAAATAAACCAATAATAAGATAATGTAAAATACAATAAATGTAAACATAAATAAGAGATAATATCCCAATACACTTACAAACAAAATAAAAAATAAAAACAGATTTTATTGATACAGAGACAAGTCTACATACCAACTTCCAGGTCTATCCATTGACTTTTGGTCAGGTTTGCTCCGTTCTCTGCTTGGCATTGCAGTTGGCCCATGGGCATGTCCAAAATCACAGGAACTTGGAACGTAGTGTTCCGATCCACTACTGTGTGATTGCCGATGAGTTCCATTCTGTTGTAGAGCAAAAAGGTGATGGGCGGTGTCCCCTGGATTGACCGACAGGTGACCACGGCTGAGATGTTGTGGCGTAATTCGTGTTTGACCACAGCGAAGGAGATTTCAGGTTCTGATACTAACTCTGAGGTAAGCAGGCAGAAGACAGAGATGACATTTACATAAATTGGGAATATTTCAACCAATTACATCACACAAAATCCTATCGTGTTGCAATCTTTTGACAAAATGATATAATTAACACTTTAAGCTGAATGCTGAACTTCAGGTCACAGTTTTGGACTTAAAAGTTGAAGAAACAAAAAGAGTTGAGCTTGGATCTGACCTTTGACAGTGATGATGACCTCAGTGCTGTTTGAGCGGTAGTCCTGTGTCTCATTGAACTGATTGGAGGCCACACACATGTACTTTCCACTGTCTCTGGGAGTGCTCCTGAGAGGTACAACAGCAATACAAGAATATTACCATCATAAAAAAATTGTCACATAGGTTTATTTTTACTTTGTCAAAACAAGCAAAGAAGTTAGAGCAAATGAATTATAACAGGTTAGTCTTCAGTGTCTTGCTCAAGGGAAATTGGACAGGACTACAGTGGGGATTGAATCTGTGACATTTTTAGAAGATGGTTCTTGTAGCCACATGGCCTCCTGCCTTGACCGTCCATGCATGCTGAGAATACAAACACATGGTTGAAGTTTAACATAGAAAATGCAACTCCTGCTGAGATAGGCTAATCATCTTCATAAATCACAACAGATGGACTAATGAACAGATGGGCAGATGGAAGGATTGTTCTTCCTACAGAACATCCACTGAACATCCACAGACCTGTATATATAGAGCAAGTCCTGGTGTGGTTTGTGGCGTTGAGACTCTGGGACCGGCTGTCCATTGACCAACCAGCTGTAGGAGATGTAGTTTCCTTCGGTTATGCTACAGCGCAGAATCAGAGTCTTCCCCTCAAAGAACTCTGCTGGGCCTGACTGGACCACAAGCTCCGACCCCTTCACTGGCTCTGTGGAGAATGTTGTATTGTATTCCATTTTGTATTGGTCCCATTTCATCTGGTTAACACTTCAATTACATTGTTTCATATTCTATTATTACCCATTTCCATTAAAACACATTTCTTAGAACAAGTCTACAATCACAAGAAACTACTCCATGGCTGCCACTCACCGATCACCTTAAAGTAGTGTCTGGTGCTGAACGTAGGCTGAACCAGAGAATCGTTTTGGACTGTAGCCCTACAGAACATGTAGCCGTCATGGGCTCTGGTGACAACCAGGAAGAAGCTTGCCATCTCTCCATCTTTGGATGTGAATTCACTCAAAGGCCAAATGGATTGGTCTTCCTCCCTGGAGAATATGGACATTTGTTTTTGATTTGTTTTGATTTGCAGGTATTAATAGGCCCATAGGAACATCTAGCCAAAAGAAAAAAGAAGATGGATTCTTTTATCTGAAGTTCCTTCTTGAAACAGAATATAGAATCCCAACCCTGATAGTATTGAAAACGGCATGATGTTTCCATGACTGCTGCTCAGATGTTGATACATTTTTAGCTTTTCACCACTAAGATTTCAGTTGAAACCAGTTCAAACTACACCTACTTGTATAGCTCCAGCAGAATGAGTTCGTCCTTGTACTTCTGTACCTCACAATTGAATGTTCCAACCTCACCAACCAGGGATCTATCAGGACCAGTTATACTTGGGACACCCAGAGATGAGGCACCTAGATAAAACAATACAGACTCACAAAAATGTATTCTATTTTCTCTCTCTCTCTCTCTCTATCTCTCTCTCTCTCTCTCTCTCTCTCTCTCTCACACACAGACGCACGCACGCACGCACGCACGCATGCACACACACACACACACACACACACACACACACACACGCACGCGCGTGCGCGTGCACAGACTGTCCAGATTGTTCACACAAACACACAACAGTTCACAAATAACTTACTGGTCTCCTTGCAGCAGCACAGGCCTAACAAGAGGGGAAAGTGTAAGTGTAAAATATAATGCATAATGTTTGTATATAATGTAATAGACTTTATACCCAGTGGTGGAAAAAGTACTCAACTTAAAATTACTTCCTAAAGTAGTAATAGTTAAAAGTACAAAAGTGTTGGCATCAAAATGTACTTAAAGTACAAGTTCAAAATTTATAAAAAGATCTCTTGTAAATAGCAGATCTACCGTATAAACTCACAATGCCTCGCATCACGAGGCAAGCTTGCAGATCGGCTTTTTTCAAATGGACGAAATGCATGTAGGGCTGAAGTGGTTAATGTATGTTTTGTAATAATAATACAGACATAGAAAGTAGCTAGTAACTAAATAATACAAATAATTGTAGTGGAGTAAAAGTACAATATTTGGATCCAAGATGCAGTCGAGTACAAGTAAAAGTATTGTAAATTGAAAATACTAAGTAAAGTAAAGAATACCTCAAAAGTACTGTACTATGAGTTATCTTACCCAGGATGACCAAAATTATACGAGAGGACATTCTCTAAGCTTATCCAAATAATCCTGCAGGAGCATTGAAAAAATATAATCTTCTTTAATGAGATATAAAAATGTGGCAACAAATTTTGAAACTGAGAATGATGGTGGTCTGGAGTCATGGCAGTTTTGAATGGAGGGACACACTATGAGGGTAAAACAGTTGATGCTGACGCACAGACACACGCACTTTAAAACGTGCAAATGACTGATAGTGTTGACCTACAGTAGACCACCCCACCATAGACCCTCCCACGTTCTTCAGCTTGATGATTCAAATTCATGCACGTTTGTATATTTTTTTAAATATTTTAATATGGAACACTTAAAATATATTTTAAACACAAAAGCACAATTTACAAAATGAAAAAGAAACTTTAAAATGTAAAAAAAAGAAAGAAAAAGGATTAAACACATATGAAAAAAAGGAGCAAAAGAAAAAAGATATATGCATTGTACAACAAAGCCCAAATACAACAATGCAATCTTAAAGGCCTGATCCAAATCATAAAAAGAAGTCAGGTTGGCTAAATACAGTATTTTCTAATTGTCAATACCAAAATCCTACAAAGGTATTTCTGCCTAAAAATAAATGAAATGACTCAATAAAGGACATCAGAAATACATCTGTTCATATTAACTTCCTAATTATGTTCATTAAAAGTCAATCACTGTTTTTTTATTTTTTTATATATATATCCACAGTATAATAGAGAGACTGGAAAACTAAAGAGCAGAGAGGGAGGAAGACATGCAAAAACAGTTCTCAAGCTGGAATACTCTGCTCAGGCTCATGATGATGACATCACATCATACGGTGATCTCTATGGTCTGAAACAGGAAAATAGAGACAGCAGTCATTATTATTTCTTGTACAGCGAATCAAATATCAGTTCAACATATTTCAGATAGAGACTGACTGTAGCAAAAATGGACAAAGTGTGCCTGTTGTTGTCTCTAGACACCCTCCCCTGTATCTTTCTTATGTTATTTTAACCTTTCTTTTAGAACCACTGTACTGTACCTGGTTGTGCACAGTAGTTTCCACACTGGAGGCAGGGTCTGCATGTTTGCCTACAGACCTGGAGGTGATGTCAGACAGAGGAGACGACTCTGAGCTGGGGAGGAAGAGAATTATAGCTGATATACTGTATGTTTGCAGGGTTTTTGATTTTCTGGGGGGAATGGGGGTCATTCATTTTCATTTTTTTATGGGGATATGTTTTATCCCTGCTTCTTTTCAGCATGAATTAAATGCTGTTCCTTTTGAGAAATGTAGACTGTCTTATTTTATCGTGAACAATAGTGAGGACCAATTATACAAAGATAGGTTGAAAAGTGGTGAAGTCGTCCATTAACCACATTAAACCTGGCATCCCTATTTTGGGCAAATTCTCAAACTTCTTCCCATATACATTATTGAAAACACCCCTAGTACATTCGCTATTTTCGCTATGTGTTGTATGATGAAGTATATGGGGCTAAGTCGTTAAGAAATAAGACAGTGGTTTTAGATAAGACAGCTTACTTTGTGGCTGCATTCATGGCACCATTGGCTGTGAAAAGTTAGATGGTACATAAAATAAATAGAGGTAAGGGTAGTGATTTAAACCATTGTCCACTTTTTAAATCGATTACTAAATCTTATCACACATTCTGAGTGAGACACGCATCTAATGAGACACGCATCGACACATGAAATGGGACATTCTGCATAATGAATACTTTCTACTTTTGATACTTTATACTTTGATAGTAGCTATACTGTTGAAATGTTTTTTCTTCTGAGAAGCAAGCATGCTAGTAGCCTACATTTTTATACCAATACTTTTGTAAGTAAATATTGATTACTTGTAACAGAGTACTTCGACATGGCAGTATTGATACTTTTCATTAAAAAACATACCTTTCTTGTGGTCAAACATTCTCATCACACAGGCAACGGCCACTGCTAGAGCCAACAGCAAGAAGCAGCAGAAAGCTATGGCGAAGACCTCTATGGGTGTCATGGTGCCCACTGTATGAGACAATGCACAGCTTGGTGAACGCTGTGTGCCCACTTTGAAAGAAAAGAAAATTACCCAAATTAATAATCTGTCATTGATCTCTCAAAAAAAGTATGTAATAGTGATATAAAACATCAACCTAATCCCAGCGTCGGAAATGTAGGCAGAAAGGTAGGCAGAAGTCTTGGAATTGCATAAGTGCCTTCCTGAGTTGTAATCAATAATTCTCTTCATTAGAAAAAGCATGACATTTAGCTTCACTCCATGTTAACCATGTTGGAAGGAACTGATAAAAAAAATCAGCAAATCTGTCCATTCTTCATTTACTTGTAAATTGTTGTATTTGCTTGAAATGGGAGAAGTTTTCCTTTTATCACAGAAGAATCTATACAATAAATAGTAATTGAAATGCAACATTTCCATTGTTGTCCAACAATCTTGAACATTCCCATTTTCTATGGATATTTTGTATATAACATTGCTCCATTTTATGTCTAGGTATAGTCAACATTAATTTCAATGCAACTCCTATAAATAAACCAATAAATCAATCAATCTTATTCAGGCCTGCCTACCTGAGTGAAAATATGAGGGCAGCGATGAATGCTTTGTGATAATTTGTTTATCACATACCCATAGCCTTATTTATTCACAAAGACAACAAGAAAATATCGTTTTAACAATTTAATAGTCACTATCTACAATAGTGTGGGGAGAGAGTTGGCTCAGAAGTTTTGGGCATGCCTCACCTTTGCATGGTACGCTACGCAGCCATTCTGTGAACCGTGTCTTCTCAGCCGTTCATTCTACCAAAGTTTTGTCCTTGTCAGTTCAGCGCATGGTGGAACATTTGCTGTACCGATTGATCAGTTGCTATATATTCCTTAGGGAAGATATGACAGCTGACCAATCAGTGCAAGCATATCAACATCTTGGCCCTCACCCAGGGCATAGAAAGGCTGGGTATGTGATAATAATGTGTTATTATCACTTATACATACAGTATACATATACATATACATATACATATACATATACATATACATATACAAGTGTGTGTGTGCGTGTGTGCGTGCGTGCGTGCGTGCGTGCGTGCGTGCGTGCGTATGTGTGTGCATGTGTGCGTGCGTCATAGTTGAATGGGAACCCTAGCCAAAGGTTCTCATCTGAACCAAAGCACAGTCCATCTCACCAGTCAAATTGATGAGCACTGGCTTGCTCTCCACCCAAGGGGAGGAGTTGTCGTAGCTGTCCCTCGCCCTGCAGCGATAATACCCAGAGTCCTCTGGGCCCAGCTGGAGGAGGATGAGTGTTCGGCCATGGTCATGGAAGGTGTAGTGAGGTTTGGAGGGTGGGTGCAAACGAGGGTGTGTGTCGTGGGTCTCGGTGCGAAGAAGAGAATTGTTAAGGAGCCACGAGAAGGAAGGGAAGGTTCCTTTGCTCAGGTTACAGTGCAGCATGATGGCAGACATTTCAGAATCATCTCTGTAGAGATGCTCCACCTCCACCTTAACATGGCCACTCACTGGGGCTGGAGGATGGAAGGAAGAGACAGAGAGTCAGAGAGAGAGAGAGAGAGAGAGAGAGAGAGAGAGAGAGAGAGAGAGAGAGAGAGAGATGACACACAGACACCCTTGTGAGCACATTTCTTTTCTTTTCAGTGTTTTTCTTCGTGAAAACTTCACTATATACAGTGTATACAGTGTACATTCATTGCTATAGGAGCATTTTCTATTGTGCATATGTTTTTTATTTTCATAGTGAGAGAGGGCGGCCATAGCTGAATGGTTGCCTGGGAAGCCAAAGATCCCAGGTTCCATTACAGGTTTCGACAATGTGTCTTAAGTGTCCCTGAGCAAGACATTTAACCCCTAACTGCTCTCTGAATGCTACAACCAACAGTGACAAAAGATAACAACCTAAATTATAATTATAGTGTTTTTTTATTTTTGTTTATTTGTCATTTGGATAATATTGTTTCTACACTATCTTTGTAAGAACACACACACATTCGTACCGACTTCCAAAGTGAGAGTCTTGCTCATTGACTGCTGCACCTCACTCTCCACCCGGCACTGGGCTGTGCCAAAGTCTCGTCCGGGTACCATAGCAACAGGGAAGGAGGCAACCAGGAGCCCGGTGGCTTCAACGGAGCCCTCTTCTCTGTTGTCCAGCAAAAACCGAAAGGTCACAGGGGGGCTGCCCTTCGAAGACCAGCAGGTAACGTTACCATGGTAATCGAAACCCTCCTTGGAGATAGAGAAAGCGATCCTGGGAGTCGAGAAGTGCACTGGGGTGGGGAGGAGATGGGGGGGGGGGGGTGAAGGAGAAAGATGGAGCGAGGGACAGAGAAATGGAGATGTATAGATCATTAGTTCTATTCTCTACTGTCCTAAGATTATTCTCCACATTCATAGAGGCCTTTGCTGTGTTATTTAGACTACTGTTTTCCCCCCTGCACCAACTAGTGTCTGTTCACTGTGCTTTCTATTGCTCAACTACAATTCTCACTTTCTATTTCATGTGACCACAACCTACGCAGGTATCTTCCTGGTCTCCCTGTGCCACGTCAGCATGTGCTACATGTGACCTATAAGGTCATGTGGTTAGAAATTATCCTAGACAAATGTCATCAACACAAAGGTGCCCTATACAAAGGCAAACAGTAACATTAGTGCTCTAAAGATCATATACGTCACTATGAGGAAGTTAAGAAGTAAAAACGAAATCTATCAACGAAATACAAATCCCCCTGAATATCCACACAACATCCTCTTTGCAGGGCAGAAGAAGGTAATCCGTCAGTTGCGAGATAGTATGCGGAGGGCAGAAATGTGTGTACACAAATTGTCATCCTTTACCTTTGACTATCACTTGGACCACGTCACTACTGGAGAATCTACTGTCACCCCCCACCATAGTCAGTGTTTTTGCCATGCAAGAATAATTCCCAGCATGCTCTGGGGTCACCCTCTCCACCAGAAGCTTGTTTCCTGCTGGGCGGAGCCAAAGTGGGGTTGATGATGACAGCTCCTGCATGTTGTAGAACCAGGTGTATGACAGGTGGGATCCCCTGGAGACGTCACAGCTGAGGAGGAGCCGGGACCCCTCAAACAGGATGGGCGGCGAGGGGTCAGAAGTGACTCTGGTTCCTGAGGCAGGAGCTGAAATAGATGTGATGAGGATGGAGTTTCTTATAACAAGAGACTGACTGTCCAATAGTGCGACGATTCGTAAGGATCAAAGCTAGTTCAGGGGGCGGTCCCAAGGGAGCGCGCGCGCGGAGGGGGGTGGGTCACTAGGTCCTGCCCCCCCCTTACCCATAGTTCTTAGGGAAGTCAGATGGTGGGACTCAGTCTTGTTGCATAGCACTGCTGCTGCTACCACGCTGCAGTACACACACAAGTGCCACACTTGTTGCTTGCAGATAGCTGTGCTGTTGCCCACCGCTTGGAGAGGGTGCCTAACTTGGCTGAGTATTTCTGGCTGTTTCTGCTATTTTTACTATCGCTCAATTCATGTTCTTAGCTGCCAAACTAAGAAGCTGTGTTCTTGGCCAGGTTGTATGGGAAGTTTGAGATTGTTATTCTGGTAATCGCTGAATTCTAAACTGCTGTTTCAAGGTTCAGATTTCTTGCTATCGTTGCTGGTGCCTAGCTGATTTCTGTACTTGCAGTTGTTTGTTGCTAAAGCTATTTCAAAGGTGCTACAGGCTTGCTAAAGTTGCTAAAGGTAAACTCAGTATCATAGAAGTTGGCTGTGGCTACGGGCTAAATGCTAACTTATTTCGTGCCCTGGTGGGCCTTTACTGGGCTACCATGAGTTAAAGTAATCTCAGTTGTTAGGTTTGTCGATAACAATGTCAGTACTTTGCAACGGCGCGGGCCGTATCGGCTAGCGCGGAACAACAGGGTTAATGTACAGTCAGCTAGGAGCTAGGTGGCTATTGCTAGCCGGCTATTTCGGTAAGGATGCTGTTAGCTGGTAAATCAATGGCTAGCCATGTCAAGGCATAGAGCGGCGGCCCGCGTGAAAACATGGCCCCGTAGCAAGTAATGAATCACGCTAGGAGGATTCAGTTTGTAGGTTGCAGGTGTCTGTAAACGGCAGCGTTCACCTAGCTCTGAGCTAGCCGAGTCACGTCAAGCGGTGATTTACGGCATGACGTTCGGCAGCGAATACTAAGCGCTGCGTGTGGGAAATGTAGTTCTCTATCATGCCAAGCTCGGCGTCGTGCTAGTAGCAAGAGTCGTATGAATTACTAGTCACGTCAGGCCAGGAGGAAGCTTTCGATTCAAGCTTCGCTCGCAGCATGCTTAATCTAGTTAGTATGGGGCTATATTGCTTCTGCCTCGCCTCGGGTTATGTGTATGTTTTCCTCATTTTGCACTGTCTGGCCGTCTTAACAGCTGCTGCTTATGAGGTGCTAGTTGCTATACCATAGCAGCTAAATGGTTTCTGTCGCTTCTTGGACCACAGTAGGGCTGCTGCCAGTTACCGTGGCGTAGAAGCCCTCGCGGGACGAATTATTAAATACAGTAATCGCCTCTCTTTGAGAAGCCTATAAAGGATGTCTGTCTGCGTGGGCTCCTGAGAGGAGGAAACCCGCAAGCTCATAGGTGCCACAGTTTACGTGCAAACAATGTTTTGCTTCCGCTAACGCAAGTCGTGCTGTCTGTCCTGACGTCACCAGTTGAACTCGCTAGTGCATGCAGGGAATCGTAGTCTTCTCTATATGCTCGGTAGCTCCAGCTAAATATTCTCTTCTGCTACGGTAGGAGCCATCGTTCATTCCAGCCACGAGCTGTCTGTTGATGGTCGGCTAGCTTGCAACTCAGAACTCATGTAGCTAAAGAGGTTTGCTAACGTTCCGTAATGACTCTTCAAGCTGCCTATTCCATGGGGGTTGCGTGTGTCCGTGGTCAGCAGCTACCTAGCATACAGGCTAGCAGAGGGTAACGTCACAAAGCGAAGGGTGGCGCACGGTCTGCGCATTCTGAGCACATGGGTAATGTGGCTCTCTAGCATTTAACCTCCATGTCACCTGGTCCGTTACGATTCTTTTTCGTTATTATATTATTTTATGTGCACGCGCAGTTTAATAGGGCAGGGATGCGCATGTATTATCAATGTCTATGCTTCGATTGTGCCCACTGTACAAGCTTAGCATACAGGCTTCGTTTGCTGTTCATGAGGTTTTGCCTGGTCTCGGTTAATGCTAGCTTTGCCCAAGCTGCGGCTGCCTGCTGGCATAGCAGCTGATGATGGTTGCCGATGCTACTCTGGTGAAAACGCTAACATCTGTTTATGTTTGCAGCTCGGGCCAGAAACTGCCGCGTGTCTGTTGGCATCAGGGCGGCGTCGAGTGTGGCAGCGTTGAAGTCATTGGATACTATCCTCTATCGAGCTGCCGTATTGTTTCAATCTAAGGTTATAGTTCTGGGTCTCTGCGTATCGCACTGTATGCCCTTGTGGTGTTTCCGTAGCTGCGGCACTCGAGCTAATAATTACAGCTAAGGCTACTGCTAGTGAAAAAAATGACGAGTTGTTTATCTTTACAATCACATTAAAGCGGCTACAGGACTGTTGCATCATGTTCACCATTGCAGCTCCAGGATAAAGGCTGCTAACGCCATGCTTTCTTTTCAGCTCAGGCTAAAGTGCTACATGTCTGTTGCTGCAGCTCACGCCAAAGCGAATACTTGTTGGTTGCTAACATTCTGTTTATTATTTCAGCTCCAAGCCGGAGTGGCTGCAGGCCCACTGCTACGTCATCAGGTTATCATGGCAGCTTTAGGCTAAAGCGGCTACATGTACCACTAGATCGCGTTTTTCTTTATAGCTTCGGGCCACGGCTGCTACATGTTGCTGCTAACATCATGTTTGTCCTTTCAGCTTCTTGCCGGAGCCGCTGCATAGCGGCTGCTACAGCATGCCATCATTGCAGCGTCGCGCTGCAGCGGCTGAGTGTTTTCTGCTAACATGTTTATCTTTATAGTTTCGTCCACTACTGCATAATTCCATGAGACCAGTCAGGAGTCGGTTAGCACTGGAGAGGGCATTGATACTACAGCTTCCGCTACTTTTGCCGCTACCATGAGCTGCCAGCCTGCCCGCCCGCCCTCCCGCCCGCATGCCTGCCCGCCTGCACGCGCCATATTCAGCAGACGGAAGTGGCCTACCGCCAGCCCGCCGCCGCCTGCCTTCCCGCCCGCCTGCCTTCCCACCTGCCTGTCGGCCCTCCCGTCCGGCTGCCCGCTCGCCCGCTACAGCATCAGTTAATGCTATTACTGCTGCTACCATGAGCATGATCCAGCGCTGCGTCGTGCTGGAAGCCTGTGGTGCCGGCCCATCTTCCGGAGGCGCTGTCAGGTTGCGACCGTCGTCGCCACCGCCAGGTCACAAGGGAACATGGGAAGCTGCAGTTCCAGCACCAGCGGTGGGAACTCCATTCCTCTCGCCAGCTGCAGCTTTCCCAGATGCCCTGAGGAGCCACACTCTAGCAGGTAAATAGCAACGCATTTGCTTGTTCGATTCTGTGAGCGTTCAGCCGCTCTCTAAGCTTGCTAATAATAGGCAACCATTATAGTTACATAGCAGCGACTTACTTGTACTGAATGTTGGGCTTTAGCCGCTCTCTAGGCTTGCATAGCTTGCCTTTAAAGGTCAAGACGGGTATCTCGTGGAGATTCTCATATGTGCAGCAGCAGACTCTGCAGCAGAGCGCTCCGTGGGCTGCGAAAATGTTCTCTGTGATCCTAAAAATCAGCGACCTTAGGCGTGGTTTCCTTGTTATGGTCAGCTAAAGCTAAGATGGTAATTTCTGCGGCAAGCACATGCGGTCACCAAGGCCAGGCTTAAGATGCGACTAGCACATGGCCTCTGAAGATTGCAGCTCGCAGTTTAAGCAGGGAAGGTACACCAGTGTCAGTCGCAGAACTAACTCTCCCTTCTGTCCTTTCATGTCCATGCTGAACACCGGGCTGTCTGCCCGACGTCCTCGTCTCACGACCCCCGGAGAGAGCTGCCAGATTTGCGGCCCGCCCCTCTTCACTCTGCATTCTCTCCGGATCGGAGCAGCCACACCACCAGCACTTCTGGTGCCCTCAGCTAACTCAAGATCCTGCACGCCAAGCTATCAAGCACACACAACACAGGACTGACCGAAGCGTAATGGTTCCAAGCTGGAGTTGGACGCGTTTCAGTTAACGCTTCTGCTGCTGATGCTAATAGTGCTGCAGGCACTATTAACAGGGTTGTTCCATAGGGTTCATTTTGCTGCTTCTGCTGCGTTACTCGGGGCACGCGCCCCTGATAGGTTGCATGTTTTATTTGCTGCTTCTGTTGCGTTACTCGGGGCACGCGCCCCTATCATGCAAAAGCTAGGTGGTTGCTGGGGTGTTAGTTAGGTAGGATGTGAAGCTGTATGGCGCTGTAGTTATATGAATTAAAGGTTTCATCGCTGCTTCTGGTTCTGCTGTCTATATATATATACGTCCATGTTGCTGCTCCCGCTTTTCTCTAGGGTGTTTTAGTATGGCTTCAGTCAGATTGCAGTATATCGTTATAGTCAGCAGTACCACCTTCCTCACCGTTGGTTCGGTCTGCCAGCTGCTAACATTCTTAATTATTAAATTGCTTTAGCAGTACTTATAGCGTTTTTGGCAAGCTGCCAATATCATTGCTTAGTATTTTGCTTAGTAATATTCGCTCTGCCAGATGCTAATATGCTTAATTATTATTTTTGCGTTAGCAGGAAAGGCAGTTCATAGTTTGCCCCGCAGTAATGATAACTTAATCGCTAGAGTCACAGCAGAGCTGCCTTCCTCGCAGTTGGCTAGCACTGGCATGGGATTCTGAGATTTTGGCGTGCTTTGGGGGTTTGTAGTTTTGGGGGGTATCGGGCCAGGGCTCGCTGTAACTAAATTATGCCCTCGATGCTCATGGTAACATGAGGATCGTGGGTTCAGCGAGCCATGGCCCGAGGCAGAACCCCATGCCAAACCATGCTAACTTAGGCTATAGATTCTATGCTGTCTTATAGTAGAGCTAAGGTAGGCTGCCAATACTATGCGCTTAGATATAGGCTTAGATTCTATGCTGTCTCTATATTAGGGTGCTCAATATGCCATGCTGTGTGATGCTTGCTTTCTGCCTTCATTCTGGTCAATAAAGTATATCTTAACCCAAGTGATCGTCTCCTGAAATAGTGCGACGATTCGTAAGGATCAAAGCTAGTTCAGGGGGCGGTCCCAAGGGAGCGCGCGCGCGGAGGGGGGTGGGTCACTAGGTCCTGCCCCCCCCTTACCCATAGTTCTTAGGGAAGTCAGATGGTGGGACTCAGTCTTGTTGCATAGCACTGCCCCGCCACCACCCCAGCGCCACCTTCAGGTTCTGCCTTTGATCCCCCTCGGGGGGTATCGGGCCAGGGCTCGCTGTAACTAAATTATGCCCTCGATGCTCATGGTAACATGAGGATCGTGGGTTCAGCGAGCCATGGCCCGAGGCAGAACCCCATGCCAAACCATGCTAACTTAGGCTATAGATTCTATGCTGTCTTATAGTAGAGCTAAGGTAGGCTGCCAATACTATGCGCTTAGATATAGGCTTAGATTCTATGCTGTCTCTATATTAGGGTGCTCAATATGCCATGCTGTGTGATGCTTGCTTTCTGCCTTCATTCTGGTCAATAAAGTATATCTTAACCCAAGTGATCGTCTCCTGAAATAAAAATGTTAGGATATTTGTGTAAAAACAATAGAGGAGGGAGACCACTGTAAAATACAAAAGAATAGTTTCAATGCCTTCAAACAGTAATTGGCTTAAAAAATGATAGACTATACTCAGGAACACGTTTCGAGTATCTTTCTTGGGCAGCCTTTTGTTTGTTTGTTTGCCAAAACAAAAGTTGGGGGAAAAAAAGAACAGTGGTCTCTCTCCTCTATTGTTTTTGCATTGGATTTTTTGCCTCCTTGGGAACCCAAGGAAGGACTCTCCACCTTTTTGTGTGGCACTCTTTCTGTGCCAAATGCCAAAATGGCTCCAAGGTTCATGTGCCACCCATGATTTTTGATTTTTTTTTTGATTTTTTTTGAAAATTTTGATTTTTTTTTTTTTTTTTTTACACAAAAAACACAAAAAAAAGAAAAGACGTCATTGGCACTGAATGAGTTTAGTGTGTTACCATGTAAAATGTTGGAATGTATCTCATGCCATGTATGGCATATTACTCACTTACTACCATCAGCCTGATGCTGTTGCTCACTGCCGTGCCCCGCTTTGTCGTCGCCTTGCAGTGGTATGACCCTTCCGTTCCCATGGCAACCTTCAAGGAGAAGTTGGAGAACGTTGCCATTTGGTCACCTTGGAGACCGGCCCTTGTAGCAACCAGGTGATCGCTGTCCTTCACCAGCTGGTAGGTGATTGGTGTAGAGGAGTCATGTGACTTACAATGGAATGCCACTTTCGAGCCCAGGTAGGCCATCTCTGGACCAGTCAGCAGCACTGGAGAAAGCGATCCACCTACTAACGGAGTAGACAGGATTACCTAAAAGCAGTTTGGACCCTTGATGCACCACAAGCTTAGCCATAAACCTGATGCTTAGGCATCTACAGGCAACTCAAGATGAGTGACATTTATCCTCAGTGAGAATTGTTTATGTCAAATCTTAAATGATGATGGCAGAGGAAACCATGCAACCTTCATTTCCCTCTCCACCTCCTACATAGAGCTACTGTATACTGCACATATACACACCCCTTCACAAAGTGCAGATTAGTATTGTAAATTATTGTTCCTTTTTTGCTCCAACCCAAGAAAATAAAGTCAACATTGTTTTTTGTAGAAGTTCCAAAGATTCTGTGATAACTGGATAAATGGGAGTCATTAAGAGTTTTGTTAAGTACTGTTTGTTTTGAACTGTCTGCAGGCTAGATATAAATACTGGACAAAATGTGGAAAGTTTTCACAAAAGCTTTCACTGATTGCGTTCACAATGTATCAACCTACAATGCCATCACAATACATAATAGTATAGTAAAATATAGTACTCAACTGTGTAGTAACAAAAAAAGAAAGAGCCAGATTACTGGTTTGATAAACTTACTTGTCTGGGAGACAAAACTTGCCAAAACTGTAAAAGAAAAAGACGAACAAAACAATGTTTTCATAATATTAGTCTATTAAATGACTGGTTAAAATCGAAATGTCTTCTTTAACAATCTTTTCACTCACCCAAAACTGGCAAGAAATAAAGTGCCTCTAGCTTCGTCATTCCACTGGTCTATTAATTGTGGGCATGTTTTGTTAACTAGGTTGACTGTGCCTGTGTGTCTGTAACACGCACGCACGCACGCACGCACGCGCGCACACACACACACACACACACACACACACACACACACACGCGCACATATTTGTGTGTAAAAGATAGGGCTGTTGTTGCACATTCTGTATGCTACAGATAGATAACATACTGTGTGCTGTACGTTTGCGTAACTTGCGTAACGGTCTATGAAGTAGTTTTCAACTGTATTGTGCAAATACAATTAAAGACACAAAGGTTTATTGCTTAGCACCTTAGTGAAATGAAATGTTTATACAAACATTGGATCATGAAAACCCATGCAGAATAATGGGCTCATTTTGACATCATCCATGTCATGTGCTTTGAGCATTATACCGGTACATATCCTTCTTTTTTTAAAGATTTGTTTTTGGGCTTTTAATGCCTTTATTTGATAGGATAGTAGACTGACAGGAAATGGGGAGAGAGATGGGGAATGACATGCAGCAAAGGTCGTCCGGATCGGGAATTGAACCGGCGACGCCAGCAGGCATCATAGCCTACTATGTGGTATGTGCCTTGACCACTAGGCCTGCGGGCACCCCTCATTATACATATCTTTCAACGGAAACCTGAGTATATAGCCTTTGATTTATCTCTCCCCAGACAGGACATGTAAGGAGTGTTGTTAGGCGAGATCAGGCGTGGAAAAAGTAATATATTTCTTTATTTAAGTCAAATTTAACTATCAATACTGCAATGTAGAAACACTGTTACAAGTAAAAGTTCAGTAATCAAAATTCACTTGAGTGTACAAAAGTATTGAGGTAAAAGTACTCATTGTGCAGAATGTCCTGTTTCACAAGTTATCATATAAAATGTATTGAAATCCTTTGAAAAGAGCAGATATACAAGCAGTAAAAAAGTACTATATTTGCACTTCACTCAGAATCCTCTAGCGAGATCTAGCCATGGTGTTTGACACAGGAAATGATGTAAGTTCAGTTCACTCTGGTATTTCCTATAAAGCTACTTAGGTTTGTCTTAAGAATGGGTGTGAGTATTCAGACAGATAGACCACGTCCATCACACACATGTCCAGACTATAATTGCGACCGAAGGTCGCATATACTCTGAAGAATCGTGTCGCTTGAGTGTCCTTCCTTCCTTCCTTCCTTCCTTCCTTCCGTATCCTCGTGACCGTCCTTCCGTATCCTCTGTGATGTCAGTGTGATGTCAGCGAGTTGTGACATCACTTCCTGTACAGGGCGGCTACACGAAATGTGGATAACACTATATATGGAGATAGTCCAGTCCATCATGTCATATGGGACTACCGTCATAGAAAGTAGCCATTGTTAGGCCGGAGTCATTGGCTGTCTAAACATGGAGATGTGGATAACACTATATATGGAGATAGTCTAGTCCAATATGTCATATGGGACTACCGTCATAGACAGTAGCCATTGTTAATCCGGAGTCAATGGCTGACTGTCTGTACAGGAAGTGATGTCACATGACATACTTTTTATGCCCATATATGAGTCCTAACATGGAGATGTGGATAACACTATATATGGAGATAGTCTAGTCCAATATGTCATATGGAACTACCGTCATAGACACAGCCATTGACTCCGGCCTAACAATGGCTACTGTCTATGACGGTAGTCCCATTATGACATGATGGACTGGACTATCTCCATATATAGTGTTCTCCACATTTCCAAATTCCATGTTTAGGCCCCATCGCTCACACCCTCGATGGGGTTGGCGATAGGGCCTTTCTGTGTGGAGTTTGCATGTTTCCCCGTGTCTCCTAGGGTTGATACCCTCACAAAAACATGAACAAACTCCCCCCAGAATGATAACAACTAGAATCGTCAGAGAAACACTGTGGTTGGCCAGATAGTCAAGAATTGGCGATGTCACCCTGAGGTGTCTTACTAGTACTGAAACTCTGAAACGGCGGTTATAGCAGGAATAATGGGAGTGTCCTAGCACAATTTGGAAACTGATCATGCCCATTCAGCCCATGATGTTATTATGTGGCATATTGTCATTTATTTGTATGTTTCATGTTACTGTATTTCTTATTGCTGCTGTTTTCTTGGCCAGGTCTTCCTTGTAAAGAATATCCACCTCAACTCGTCGTTTTAATGGATGTAAAAGTCTGTTGTTTTGCCTTGCTGTGTAGATGGGTGTTGTCGGTAGAGCAGAAGTAATCTCTGTTCTTTTGGTGAAATGCACATTTAACAACAATCTTGAATGTCTTTTTGTTTTGGTAAATTTTTTAGGCTTTTATGCCTTTATTGACAGGACAGTAGGCTGACAGGAAATGAGGAGAGAGAGTTGGGGAGTGACACGCAGCAAAGGCCGTCAGGGTCGGGACTCGAACCCATAATAAGGCAACACTGAGCCAAGGTGCCTGGACCGCATTGCCAGTGGTCCAGGCCCACCATCTTGAATCTCTTTAGGTGTGTGGAGAGGGGTCTTTCTCCGTTCTCAAATGGCTGTCCTACTCAGTGTCTGCATAGATGGTTTTGGGGGTCTTCCTCGGTTGTCTGAGCAGTGTGGTGTGTTGTTTCACCAGGAAACGCTTGTCTGAACTGGTCTGTGTAGAGATTAGAGAATGACGTGCATGTTTAGAAAACGAGCAGTTCAAACACTTCAACCCTATGTACGTTGTTGAACAGAGTACCCCAGAGGTCTATACTTGGCCCCTCTCCACACCAAATGTCTTTGCTGAAAATAGCCAATCTATGAGCTGTTTGTGAGCTTGCAATCAGCTTTTTTCACTGAACGTTTGCCCCAGAGGAGGGACACTAGGGTTCATGTGGTTAATATGCGCATCATACATATAGATGCAATATAGATGCAACTCACACACGAACGGATAATGTCTTACCATCACTAACATGTCCTTCAGTCGCTCTATGGTCTTCTGATTGGCTCGTCCCCTCGAGACATAGTAAGTCAGTATCACTCTGAGAAATGAAAATAAGGACACAAGATAATTCATACAAGTTCACAGTACATGTAAATGTATTTGTTTGTAACTCAGGGAGTTGTAACCCATTGGTTACATTTGTACATCTCTCAGAGTTAAATTAACTAGAAAGGCTTCGCGCCCTGTGGGCGCTCAGGCAGGACTGCTCTATATTTGATCAACATAAGGGGTTTAGGGGCGCTCAGGCAGGACTGCTCTATATTTGATCAACATAAGGGGTTTAGGGGCGCTCAGGCAGGACTGCTCTATATTTGATCAACATAAGGGTTTAGGTTTTAATTCAGATTAAAATGTTTTCAATACCTTATTGTCAATATCTATCATGAACAAAAAGGCACACTTGGTCGGACACCAATAACTCAGGAAACAGGAACAATTGTGTAAGGTGTCCAGTGTAGTCTGGGCTGACAGTCAATACTTTTGTACTTTTACTGACGTAGCCTATATGTTGAATTGAGGACTTTTGAGTGGTGTGGGGGTGGGGGGGGCTGTAGGGAAATTTGCGAGGTTGTTGTATCTAGACTGATTGATTGATTGAAGAGTTTAGCACTGTTTGCAATATAAGACGCAGTTACAATACACAACATTGGCACACACACACAGTCCCATTTCGCGAGCCACCCGTGGGTCGAGACCCACACAGTACTTGGGAAACAATGCTTAAAACATCATACTCACGCAGCTTTATAGACGCTGTCTGTATCTGTGCTCTCTCTATCTCCGAGGCATGAACGCACACTCACTCATTCACTCACTCACACACGCGACGCAAGCGAAAAGCGTTTGTCCGTGGTGTAACCTACTTATTATAACTCTATGGGTGTAACATGTTGAAAATTTAAAAATATCCGTGCCGTGTGGCAAGCGACGTCGCAAATGCATCATCCCAATGAGCAAACCTCCTTTGTTACAGAGGTTGAGTAGGTATCGGCGTTATGTCGCTGTACTGTCTGGGTATATAGGTGAAGTGAATGAATAGGCTATCAGCCTCTCACCAAATCTGTCATGTGTGCGCACTATAGCCCATGCAGGGACTCATGGGTTACGCGAGGCTACAGCAAGAGTGGACACTGTCTATTGACAAACTATTGGTCCCGTTTGAGCTACTCTGTTCTGTTGTGCTGGTCTCACTCTGCTCATTGATACTTTTACTTCAGTCTAAAATGTCCACCACTGATTTCACACGTTACGTGTTCACTTTCAACATGAAGGCAAATGCAATGGCAGCTTTTAATCTATGCATAAGGATAACACTTGTCGAGTTACGTTCTAGACTCGCATAGAAACACGACACATATTCGGTAACACTTCCCAACTTCAGGTCGCAAGTAAAAGTACAAAAGTATCGCTACCAACGTACCATGCGTGTTATTAACGGACTACACAAACACACGTGTGTCTCGTCAAACATCGCTGTTTTTAGGTGATTCACACATCCAGCATAGAGGTTAATGTTGTACTTGGATCCATTCCACGCGCAATGTAAGTAGTGGGAGAGGGGTAGCCTATATTCCAGCTCACTGTCTCACTCCCTCCCTCTCCCTCTCCCTCTCTCTCGGAGGAAGGGGGGGGAGGGGGGGGGGGGGCAGTCTCGCTGCGTCGCTGCTTGAGGCTTGAAGCAAACTGTAACCTGATACTCTCGTGACGAAAATTGCGTAGGAGAACTTCCGGGAAAGATATGCTCAGTAAATTTACACATTACTTTTGTACAAAGTGTACATCGTGCAAATACCATAGCTTCAGGAGAAGCAGCTAAGAACATTCGGGTAAAAATGCGCGATTTTTGTGCAAAAGGTGGAGTCTTTAGAAGCAGTGTAAATGTGATTCTATCACGGAATTGCCTAAAAATAATCGAAAAATAATCGCTGTGAATTAGTAGTAGGGATTAACACTCAGGATTTTACAGTGTTGGATGCCCTGTATGTTGTGACACAACAGGTTTTCAAGAACTTGTTTTCCCGATAAGAATTGTGTTAGACAACTTCCATGTCAACAGGTTTTCTCTTCTCCCCTGATGTTAAACAGCAATATCAGAACATTTAGTGAGTAGTTAATGTGAGAAAATGTACTAAGCTTATCATACCATGCCGAACAAAGCAGTTTCCTTAAATTGTTTAAAGCAGGGCAATAGAAAAGACTTTCCAGACAGAACTCACATCTCAGCCAGGATGAGTGTCACGACGAAAGCCTCTGAGTACAGGTACCGCAGGACATTCTGGGCTTGGCCCGGTAAGTTGTCCACACAGACCCCTGTCACATTATACACACTGGACCCGCCCCCAAATGGTCCACGACCACAAGTAGATGACAGAGAGAACCTCAGGGGGAAGAGAGTATAATGAAAGGTTTAGGAACCGGGATGAAATCTGACTTTTTATTGCACCTGCAATGACAATATAAAATATCAAAGCTATTCATTATCTGGAGTTGTGTCCGAACATTTTATTTCACAAACCAGTATTACTTTCAAAACATTGGGCTGAGCAACACTGGCCTAGGATAGAAGAGACCAATGGGTAGACTTATCATCAGAAAATGCTGGTTTCTGTGTCTGATATAAAAACCATAAGTGTTCTAGTGCAGGGGTCTTCAACGGTTTTCAGGCCAAGGACCCCTTAGCTGAGAGGGAAATAAAGCAGGGAACCCCATTACATATTGTATAAAATGTGTGTTGCAGATTTTCATCGATTTCATAGATCGATTTGTAGACTTGTTGGACTTGCAGTCTGTGTTGAATTTGTGTTAAAATGTCTCTTGTAGCTTGTAGATCTGCTATTTTTGGTTAAGGTTCTCCTCAGAATAGGAGGGTTCAAGTTGTTCATTAAAAATAATTATCCTATCACACAAAGATTTTTGACAACCCCCCTGTAGTAACTCTGAGGACCCCCTAGGGGTCCCGGCCCACCTGTTGAAGACCTCTGCACTAGTGTGTGTTGTATTTCAACTTGATTCACATCAAGGGCATTGGGTAGAGTTTCATGAGCACACACAGTGATAATTCCATGGGTTTCTTACTGGTGGAGGCCAATTTGCAGAGACACAGCAGCCATGGTGAGGCCCAACAGTAACATGAAGTAGAACAGGACAGAGGAATTGGAGGCTCGGAACACTTTCTGCTTTGGAACACAGCACTGCAGAACACAGAACTGTGGCGGGTGGGGGAGCAAATGAGATACAAGTATAATGTATGTAACAACAAGAAAGAAAAGTAGAGAGAGATTGAAAATGTATACAATGAGCTTAAATGTATACAAACAAAGGGGAATATATATATATATATATATATATAACAAAGAGGAGAGACTCCTGCACATCCAAACGAAAGGCCCATATGAGGTGCAAGTCGTAGTCAGCATGCATAAACTATAGAAAAAGTTGAAAACCTTCCATAAGAAGGGACTGTTCCCTGGAGTGATGCAGTCCCTTCTTATGGAAGGTTTTCAACTTTTTCTATAATATATATATATATATTAGACCAACTTACTTTCGACAGACGTTTGATAGCCGACTATTGCTCACTGGGGACACACTCCTTGTATGGGCCGTTCTGTCCGTGAACGGGCCATATTATATATATATATATATATATATATATATATATATATATATATATATATATATATATATACCGGTATATATATATATATATCTTAATAATATTATTAGTGAGGGAGGCCATGGAGGCCATGAAAGCCTATTCCCAGCAAACCAGTAAACGTAACGGTTCCCCGCTTGGCATGTACACTGCTCAATACTCTGGCAAGCAACTAAGCTATGTTTGCCGCCATGATTGTACTTAAATGTCATACAATTAATATAAAACGAATTTTTTTATACAGGCATATATTTTAGCCACCTCTCGCTAGGACCCCCCTCCCACTCTACTGCGCATGTGCGCAGGGCCGGCGCGTATATAGAGGCGAACTAGTCAGCTGCCTAGAGCGGCACTTTATAAAGGCGGCGAAAATGCGACGGGGAAAAAAAAAGAGAGAGAGAGAGAGAGAGAGAGAGAGAGAGAGAGAGAGCGAGAGAGAGAGAGAGAGAGAGAGAGAGCGAGGGCGAGCGAGGGACGAGCGAGGGAGGGGAGAAAGAAAAAACAAAAAAAAAAAAAACGGGCAGCGGCAGTGTTGGCCAACCTGCGTGCAGCTAATAAATGTGCCAATCACTGCCTCTGAAGCCGCCTCGGGGGAGGGAGAGGCGCCCACGTAATGGCCAAGCAGCAGCCCTGCCCTGGTAAACACACACCCACTGAACTACCCGCCAAGTCTGAACTAAAGTAAACAGGAACTTGGGAAGCACTGACAGGTAGTAATAGCGAATGAATATAAATAGCAAACATGTCAAAAAGACTAACTATAAAGATAATCAGGCTGTGAGTCCACGGTGTCCACCGTCATGTTCTGCTCAAGAAACTGTTGACAATGACAGCAGCGCTGGAGAGAATACACTACCAGGCAGGACCAGAGAAGGGCACACAGAGTTAGAGGAATTAATTTACCCAAAACCAAGTGCAGCCGCAACCCGCAAGGATATTATACAAGAGGATTTTCAGAGGCTCATTACAGTAATGCCCGCCGTGTTCATTTCTGAAAGGTAAGCCTGGCTGGCAGCTGCCCATTATTATTTGTTTTATTTGCTGTGGTTGATCAACTGACTGCTGCTGGCTGCACACAGTTTGTGTGTCATGTGCTTGTGTGGTTATAATATGCACAACGCGGCTGTGCTGAGTGCTGACTTAACCTTTGTGTGTTTAATGGAGAGAGATTGGACTTTTCTTATTTCATTTGAGGAGTTGGTTAATAGGCTATTCGTTTTTGTTAATGATTACAACACTTACTTAGCAAACCTATTGGTTATGGACACTTTACTTGAAGTGTCCATAACTTTTGTGAAGCGCCCTATGTTAAATGTCCCATGCCATGTTAACGTTTCGATTAGAAAACCCACCGGCGATGCGGGCCGATTCGCGGGGGGGGGGGGGGGGGGGGGGGGGGCGGCTCTTACGGTGCTTGCCTACAGCGGCGTTTCTGTCTCCTCCGGCGCTGCATGTGCGACTGCAGTGCACACGGTAGAGATGGGATTTATGGCTCTCTGAAGTGAGCCGGATCTCTGGGATCCGTTCGTTTCAAAGAGCTGTTCAAAACACTGGCTCATTTGAGTTACTATGTAGATTTTGATTATAATTACAAATAACTTCAACCCTATATAAATGTATTTCTGACATACATACAGTATGTAGCCTACATAGATACCTGCCATTTGAAAATAGCCGATCTACAAGCTCACAAATGATTTTTTTTCTCTTTTCTTTCTTTTACATTTTATTCATTGGAAAACCTGTGAAACAGGACATTCTTAAAGTACATTTTGATACCAATACTTTTGTACTTTTACTTAACATTCCACGTTTCTACTTGTGGCAGAGTATTTCCACATTGATTGCAGTATTGATATTTTTTTCCTTAAAGTTGTACTATGTAACTTTTTTTATAAAACAAATCTTAAAATTCTCCTAACTATTAAATCACAAAAGTTTTAGAAGATCCGCGCCGTGAATTTCAGCCTGTAAAGCCTTCTCTGTATGTAAACTGAGATCCTTGCCGTGGACCGGATCTCGCGCCAAAATTGCGTCATCACACTACCGGCCAATCACAGCGAGGGTTATACAACTGCCGGCCAATCACAGCGCATCTTGAAGTGGGGTCGCTATGGCAGCCATATTTGTTGTCGCCCGTTTGTACCATCCCTTCTCTAGGTAATTTCGCCTACCAGGCAGGGTGAAGGAGTCCGTATCTCTGGAATTACTGAACGCACAGGAACAAGGGACCCCTTAAAAGATAGATCTCAGCGAGGTGGAGGCAGACGCGGGGGTCTGAAGGTACGAAAAACGTCCGAAAGACGCGGACGCGACCGCGGTTTGCTATAGGGCTAATGACCACTAGTTGGGCATCTTACACAGTATGGCTTTAAGTTAAGAATTTGAGTACTTTTCCCACCACTGTTCATTTACAAAAGGACCCATCGTTCATTTCAAAGAGCCGTTCACAAGACTCGATTCGTTTGCGAACGTCCCATCTCTAACACACAGTAGCAGCAGCAGCCGCAGCAGGCAGACAATAGTGATGGGAAATCCCGTTCATTTCAGTGAACGGATCATTTCGTTCACGTTCACGGTAATGATCCGTTCAAAAGATTCGTTCAAATGATTCGTTCATAGCGCTATCGTCCCGTGAAAAACACAATCGCGGGAGCGTTTTTATTACGTTGCGAGTACAGCCCTCCGTCGCGTCCTGTCTGCCGGCCGGGGCCATGGCCGGGGCTATTAGGGGGAGGGGCGGGGGTGTGAACGAAAGTGTGAACGACCCATTTCAGGGATTTGAACGAATCGTTCACGAGTCATGCTAATGATTCGAATCTTATGAACGAATCACTCATGAACGACACATCACTAGCAGACAATCGTATGGCATTTTTGGACACAACACGGATAGTATTGTTATTGCACAAGATACACACGCTGCAAACACATAGAAACACCTTTTCTCTTTCGGTTTTCGGCGGCGGCGGGGGCTGCGACCGGACCGTTTTAATGCCTTGGATACAGAGACAGAGAAAGATACACCGTCCTCCGTGTGTGTGTGTGTGTGTGTGTGTGTGTGTGTGTGTGTGTGCGCGCTGCAGTGAAAACCTGTCTGTTTCTTAAAACTGGTTAAAACTGATTCCGACCGGAATCAGTTTTAACCTGGTTTTGCGCATGCGCTAAACTGGGATAAAACTGATTCCGGCGGTAGTTCCGGCCAAAGTGTAGTCCGTTTTGAATACAAAATGACGTAAGATATCATCCGGTCTAGACCGGATCAGACGACCTGTTTAGTAAACGAAGCCTGGTGAGGCGAGGTTACATTGTGTTGACGGAGGGACGCTACTCTAACGTGCAAGCTTCAATCGTTATGTTGCTTTCTGAAATGGAGAGCAGGGGTAGGATTAGGAATAGTGGAAAACATACCAGCGAGGCATTTATGTAATTTCCAACATCAAAAACCCCAAATATTAACAACAATCAAAGGGTCGACATGTCTCAGATCGTGCCTACTTTTGCCATTTGATTTGTCCTGACTCCTATTATATTGGTGCTAAAAAAGACTAAATCACTTTCAGACAGCCCAGACCAGGTGGGGAGGTGGGGCCACGGCCGCTTAGCTCATCCATTCCACTGTCCACATGGCCACGCATCGCATGGGACTGGAGGAGGTTGTGTTATTATTTAGGTGGCGTAGAAAATTCAAATTCCAGTAGGCCTAACTATATATATTTTTTTTACCATTAGTGTCCATGCGTGCCTTTTTGTTAATGATAAATCTTGGATATAATCTCACTATCTTAATCAGAATACGTACCAGCCAGTCTGTCCGCATTTCTGCTAACTCTGTGTCCGTTGTTCAATTGTGTAAAAACCATAATACAAAAATGCCTCGCTGATCATCTACTTTTACTGTGGCTGGGCAGGTTGCGCCGGCCCTAGGTGGCTGTCTGGGGCCCCACGCAGTCAGGGCCGTGTTTTGCTGTAGGCCATTTCTTCCCTTTAACTGGCCAATAGGGATATGTGGGCACTTGGAGAGGTGGCCACCTACGGCACCTAGACAACTGGGCACTATAGGGTGTGCCAAATGTAGTTCTAAGAGCGGCCATTACTTGGGTAAACACAGCCCGACACAGGTGTTCTGATTAGACTATAGCATTAGTTCTATGCAATCAAACAATTGAAACACCTGTGTTTTGACCCAAGAAATGGCCGCTATGGACTACAATGACGTAGCCGCTGGCACACACTATAGGGACATAAGCCCCCGCAGGGGACTTTTTTTCTAGTATATATATATGTCACGGTTAGATCGAGAAACAGTTCGTGCGGCGCGGGGCGGAACAATTGCGGTCGCTTTGATCCACAACAATGACAACAACGTAGCGTCGGCAGGAATGATAGGGCCTCACCCCACGGAGGTTAGGGTTAGGGTTGATTGATTGATTGATTGAAGAATTTATTAGAAGTTTGCAATAGAAAAAAGTACAGTTTCATCACAGTACAAATCACTGGTACAAGGTCAACTAAAAGGAGATCCTAGAAAGCCGAGGCTTATTTCCACAGGAACCACACTTTAAGTATCTCATATAACATTGAAAGACAGACGGATAGAACATAGTACTTTATCTAGGATAATATCAGTTTCAAAAGCATAACATCAAATACAAAGGCAGAAAAAAGAAAAAAAAGGGGGAGGGGGGGAGCATGTGGGCTTAATCTATTTACAAGTCACGGGTAGCAGCTGTCTGAAGGTGATTTCATACCAATTTTGAAGGAGGCTAGGGATTTGCTCTCCTTTAGGGCTTGAGGAAGGGCGTTCCACATGTTGATGGTGTAGCAGGAGAACGAGTTAGAGCCTTGTTTAGTGTTAAATCTACGTTGATGATGATTAGTGGAGCTGCCTCTGGTGTTGTGATCGTGAACATCCTTGACCTTTAAGAAGTAGTTTGTCAGGTACATGGGAATCTTGGAGGTGTAGTGTATCTTGTACACCAGGCCCATTGCAAGATGCTGTACTCTGTCAGCTACTTTGAGCCATCCCACGCTTTCGTGGTGATGATCGGTAAGGTGGGTCAGAGGAGGGAGACCAAGCACAACCCTAATTAGTTTGTTTTGGGCTGTTTGGAGCTTTAACTTTAAGGCAGCTGGGGCGTCGCGATACCAGACAAGGACTCCGTAATCAATGAGGGGCCCAATAAGAGCACCTCCTAGTGTCTTTCGGGATTTAATATTTATCAGCGGGGCAACCCTTTGCAAGAAGCGAATTCGTTGGTTGACTTTATTGATTACCTTGGTGGTCATTTTTTCACTGGATAGGTTAGCCTCCAGGATGCAACCCAGGTAGCAGATGTAGTTTTTTCTTTCTATCACAGTGTCACCTACTTTAATTGTGAAGTTCTCAACTAGGCTAAGTTTCTGACTAGATCCAAAGAGGATACATTCAGTTTTGCCTAGGTGAATTGAGAGTCTGTTGTCATTGAGCCACAGTTAAGGGCCTTTTCAACCTGCGATATGTCTCTGCCTGAGACTAGGAGAGCAGAGTCATCCGCGAACAGAAACAGATTGCAGTCACAAGCAGATGACATGTCGTTTACGTATATTAAGAACAACAGTGGTCCTAGTATACTCCCTTGAGGTACTCCACAGTTTACTGGGAGGGGGGGGGGGGACAGGGTTCCGTTGACTTCCACCATCTGTTCCCTCCCCACCAAGTAAGAGTGCATCCATCTCACTGCTGTGCTATCAAGACCAATAGCTTTGAGTTTTTCAATCAGAATAGAATGATCGACGGTGTCAAATGCCTTCTGGAGGTCCAGCATGACCATGCCGCAATATTTGCCATCGTGAATTTCACGTTTGATGTAATCATTCAAATAGATGTAATCTATTTGAATTAGGCAGGGTTAGGCATAGTTTTACTGAGGTTAAGGTTAGGGTTAGAGTTAGGCATAGTAAGCTAATGGCTAAACACAGCTGAGCTAGGCTGCTAATAAAGAGAGAGAGAGAGAGAGAGAGAGAGAGAGAGAGAGAGAGAGAGAGAGAGAGAGAGAGAATGAAGTCTATTAACAACATCAATCAACCAACCTTCTTCATGTAGAATGTGGCCACCAGTTTGACTGTACCAAAAAATGGCAAGAGGGGGCAGTAGTACACACCGACCCACAACACTGTCTGATTGGAAACCTGGTCCAGGACATTTTTGGTGATCGGGAAGTGATTTTCGCGTCCCAGACATGATTCAGGGTACTTCTTCCTCAACAGCCTAAGTGAAAGAGTAATGAAAAAGTAGCTTGGGACAACAAACAGCAACTGGAACGTAGTTGGACAATACAGGACTCAGAGTTCTCTGTTTCTGTATCTCTCTCTCTTGCTCTCTCTGTATTCTACAGAAGCAGATGTGATGTACAGTATGGGTGCATTATTTTGGTTGACAACCAAAATACCAAAAAACAATGTCATGGATTTTGACTTGAGTGCAAGCCATATACTGTAAATAATAATTAGTACAGTTAGCCTTGCTTTCTAGGGGCATTTATGGAGCAATAGTTTAAGTTTCCTGTTCCATAAAAAGTATTATTATAAATGTTTTAATTGATTAATAATGAATTTGATCATCTTTGTGGTCAGTTGGTCACACACGAATACACACAAAAATACAACAGCCTGGAGTTTGAAATGTGTGGTCACCAGCCAGTAACTCTAACCTCCTCCTGCCTCCTGTTTAATTTCATTCCATTCCAGGAAAAGAAACACAGATAAGATAAGGAGAGGTGGTTTGATTCAAACTTACATCTGTGGCAGATTCACAAGAAAGGTCAGGCAGAAACTGGTCAAGAAGTCAAACACCATGAGTTTGTACATCTCTTTACCAAACTGGTTCTCCTGGCACTATAGGAACACACAAAACTTTACAAAAATGTAATGTATATTGCCAATTTCATACACACACATATCTAAATTCTTCACAAAACAACAACATACTGTGTACAATATACTGTATATTCTTACACACACAACTTGTATACCGGTATACAAACTTTTATATTCAAACTTTAGTGACAAACCAAAATAGACAGGCACACCGGCACATAAAGCCACACATTAAAACACATGTGAAAATCCCCCAAAATACTTTTTTTCATTTTGTTATTTAGCACATAATCCCTGATCATCAACACTATACAGTTTTGAGTGAGATCTTTTGTTGTTCAACCGAGTTGAACTGACCTTGTGTTCTTGACTGGTGGAGAACAGGAAGAACATATAGATGCCCAGAGAAGCCAACTTCAAGAAGATACTCCTGGGAACAAAGACAAGGTTAATTGCCAATGTTTGCATAGCAGCAAGGCCCCGATACCAGATCTAGCGACCCTCACTCACACACACACACACACACACACACACACACACACACACACACACACACACACACACACACACACACACACACACACACACACACACACACACACACACACACACACACACACACACATTGATTAGTTAGGAAACATAACTTCTAAATGAACTGCTCACAACCGCCACTGCTCATACTTCAAACATGGGTTTGATTTTTTATTATAGGCCAACTGTATGTTCCCCTATCCCTCCATACCTGACCAAGGTCGTGTTAACCTGCATGGTGAGGGAGTAGTCTTCGTAAAATGAAATCCTTCTGAAGATGGGAGGTAAGGTGACATTGACCAATGTGAAAACCATGGCAGGGAGGTACTCAAGGACCAGGCTGACAAACCAATAATGACTCTTGAGAGGGGGAGACACGCACACACACACACACACACACACACACACACACACACACACACACACACACACACACACACACACACACACACACACACACACACACACACACATACACACACATACACACACAAATACATGTCAATGTATGCTTGTCAAGTTGAACCGACAAGGCCCCCAAAACCACCACATGCTGTGGAGTCCGGTGTATAAGTAATACTCTGTAGTAAGGGTCTCCGGGACCCCTAGGGGGTCCTCCGAATTACTACAGGGGGTCCTCTGCCGCTGCGAGGCGTTGCTTGTAGATCAACTATTTTTGGCAAAGTGGTTTGGTGTAGAGGGGGAAAAAGAGCAGACTAAGTACATGGTGAAAGGTCAACTTTATTAAGGATTGACAGTTGACAGTGGTAAATATCTGAAAACACAAATTGACATGAATCCAAAATACACTGATGCTTGTGCTGTCGAACAATGCAACTATATGGAATCTCTGAAAAGGTTGCGGGGGTCCCTGCTTCATCTCTCTCTCAACTAAGGGGTCCTTGGCCTGAAAACGTTGAAGACCCCTGCTCTGTGGTATATGCCGATGTCGACACTGTTGTGCGATGAAGTATGAATCTCACCTTCCCCTCCTCCATCTGTAATATGAGCTTGGCAAAGTAGATCAAGCAAAAGGCTCCAGCCAGCAGAGAGAGCACCAGCACGTTTAAGACGATCCTCAGCAGGTAGAGACGCACCCACTGTCCCGCCGTCCTGCCTGCCTCACGCAGGCAGAAACTCTGCTCCTCTAGGTACAGCTGTGGAGACATTAGCGTCAACGTGGCTCTGTGTGTGTGTGTGTGTGTGTGTGTGTGTGTGTGTGTGTGTGTGTGTGTGTGTGTGTGTGTGTGTGTGTGTGTGTGTGTGTGTGTGTGTGCGTTTGTGTTATCTGTTCACCTTCAGGTCATTTCTGATGATGCCTTGTTTGATCCTGGCCCCATCAGGGTCCTGTATGGTGAAGTCCCACCCACGAAACACCTTGTAGCTCACAATGTCATGGTAACGGTTCCCCAGCAGCAACCAATTGTGTTTGTAACCAACTACCAGTCTGTCACACACAAGTGTACAACAACAGCATCTTAGAAACAGCTTGCATAAAAGTATACATGCATGACATTTTCAGCTTCTTCTAATTGTATTGAGAATTGTGTGACTTAAGCCGGAACACAATCGATCAATTGGTTAATGAATAAAATGCTCTCTAACGGCAAGTGGCCCACCCATGTTACAGCAGCCAGGTGGTCACTCAGATGGGTGGGCTGTGAACACCTTTGACATTTTGAAGTGGGGCCCTGATCCAAAAAAGGTTGGGAAACGCTGACTTTAGTACACTACTTTTACCAACTATGATGTTTGGTGCTGACCTGCGGACCACCAGGACGAAACTGAGGAAGAGCAGGGTGAGGATTCCACTGAGGTACAGGAGAGGTGTGTTCAAGCATGGCAGCTTCAGGGAGCCTCGTGTGTAGAAGCTGTAGAAGACCGGAGAACGTTGCAGAATGCCCTGAAGAACAGAGGAAACAGGACAGTGATGTCTGTGTATAGCAAACACAGGAAAAGTACGGTACTTCCCTGAATAGAACAAAAATGAATTTCACTCACTATTTTGTACCTCTAAACCAGGGTTCCCCAATAGGCGGCCCGCGGGCCATTTGCGGCCCGCGGGGGGCTACTGTCTGGCCCAAACCAACCCCAGTAATAATGGTGGTATAAGAGCAGCAACAACACTAGTACGGTGTATCGTCGTTGTCGGGTGGAAATCTCGTATCACCAAATTTGTACGCTCTTTCCCAAATCATACAAGGCCGTCGCACAAAAGTAGTGAAAACAGCAGATCTACTGTGTAGATCGGCTGCTTTCACTAGTTTAAATAATTCTTAAAATGATAAATGCAAAATTGGTTTTGGACATACAAGATTTTCACCCAACAACGACGATATCTGAACTGTCGCTGGAGTAGCGGGAACGCCGCCGTCGCCCCCTGCAATGATGTGGCCCTCAGCTTGGTACCCTAGACATAATTCGGCCCATGGGGAAAACTAATTGGGGAACCCTGCTCTAAACCTTTGATGTGACAATAAAGGTGATTCTGATTCAGGTACGCACGCACGGCACGAATGGCAAGCACACACACTCTCACTCTTACAGAATCAAACACACACTCACTGTTCCCAGGAAGAAGTCAAGAACTGAGTCATTGCCATTGAAGTTCAGTGAATCTAGAGGTGAAAAGTATCAAGAAGAGAACAGTTTACTTTAAGGTATCCACATCTGCTTAAATTAGGCTCATGTATATTGTATTGCTGCTTGTTAGCACAGTCTTGCAGAACATGTCACACTAACATTTCGCTGCATGGCCTGTACCTGTATGAGTAAAGGCCCATTCCCACTGGGCCAGATAACAGATAAAAAATCTCTTTCTCCAGATATTTTTCCATTCAAAGTGGATGGTAGATACAGATAAAAAAAAAATCTACCACAGATATTTGCCGCAAATATTTTTTTTTATCTATATCTACCATCCACTTTGAATGGAAAAATATCTGGAGAAAGAGATTTTTTTATCTGTTATCTGGCCCAGTGGGAATGGGCCTTTATGATTAAACTAAAAACCTGCATCTGGTATGAAATGAAGGCCATTATAACCGTATTCTTATTGGTTCGTACTGGTAGCATGACTCACCAGAGCTGTTGCCCCTGCCATAAAACGCTGTTGGCCCTATAATGAATGCTGATATGATGACACAGTGGAGAAGGTTCAAATAAAGCAAATACCTCAGGAACACAAAGTAGGCGTTGACACCCACACCAAATCTACCTGGAAAACAACAAGAGGAGACGATTTGGGATTTCATAGGCCTACAAATGTTACAGCAAGCTTGCAGTACTACTGCTTGTAGTAGTAAATTAGCATTTAGAATTAGCACTTATGATATTACTGCTGAGCAAAAAGGATGATCTGATGAAGTCTCTCTCACTTTCAATGGTGTGGAGAACCTTTCTCCATGGATACAGGCTCAGCAAAGTCTCTCTCATATTTGCCCACACCCTTTTCCTGTTGATGCTCTGGCTCCGCCTCCAAGATTCCCAATAGCCATTAGATCTTCTGTCTCGCTCAAACTCCAGCTTCCTCCACTCCCTCATTGGCAGATGAGAAGTGGGAAGAAATTAGCATTTTTGGGGAATGTTGCATTTCAATTGTACTTCATGTTATTATATCATAACAGGTTAGATTGGGTAGATTTTTTTTTTGTAGATTCTGCTGGCACTCTTACAAAGAACAACTGATCTTCAACAGTAGAAAGGGTGTCAATTCAGGACCACAACTTTCCCAAACCTAAGTAGTACCTAATAGTAAGTAGTCATTATTCTAACAAGAGCTAAGAACAAGATTGTTTTCCTTCTTTTGTGATATGGCCTAACTTCAGCATTTTAAAAGCATGAGATAAATCACTTAAATTAGTTTTAAATCTCTCACCAGGCCTCTCTCCTCCCCTGCATAGGAACAGCCAGGTTCTTGGGAGGAAGAATGGATGCCTTGTCCCTGGCTCCACAAGAGAAGGAGCCGTGGCTGAACCTTTCCCCAGCATTGGACCTTTCCTCTGGGCCCTTGCAGGCTCCCCACTCCCCTGGTCTTGCCTGCTGGGGCCGTGCAGCCTGGGAGCTTGGCAGCTGGTCGAAGATCTCAGTGTGATAATACACATAGTCATCAGACACGCTGGACCTAATGCTGGAGCAAACACTCTCCTCTGTGGAAGCAAAGAAGTTGCACATATTGAAAATGGCTGGACAGAGGAGAGGTGTGAGATTAGTGATAATAACTTTAACTACTTTGTATAGCAGTGCTTAGACAATAGCAAATGACACATAGTCAAATAAATAAAATACAATAAAAACGAATAACACACACACACACACACACACACACACACACACACACACACACACACACACACACACACACACACACACACACACACACACACACACACACACACACACTTATACTTATACCGTATACAATAAATGTGACATTGTAAAGTTGAATATGCCGAGAATATGCTAGAGAAGACAGATGTAACACTTCTGTTTATACTCAAGAACTGATCAGGAAGTAGCTCAACCACCATGAGTATCGAAACAGACAGATGTTCGTTAGAGGAACGTTACGTATCTTCACTTTATTTAGTCGAGATTTGAGAATCCAAAAGTAGTAAATGTAACAAAGTAAATGTAACCTGCAAGAATATGAAAATGAATGAATGTGAAGATATCATATAATGTCTCTCTCTCTCTCTCTCTCACACACACACACACACACACACACACACACACACACACACACACACACACACACACACACACACACACACACACACACACACACACACACACACACTCACTCACTCACTCACTCAAACAAAAGTTCTATGCCTACCTGAGAGGAGTCTTGAGTCTTGATCGTCCATGTTATTGTCCCAGCATCCCCCCAAAATTACATCTACATTAACACACCTCCTAAAGTGCATAGAACATTGATCCACATCCACTATAACCCATCACCAACACTAACACCCTAACCCTAACCCTAACCCTAACCCTTGTATGAAACAAACAAATAAACCCTCAGTTGGGTACGCTTCTGTGCATTACACAGCACTCTGATCACTTAAAAACCACACATAAGGCGTTGTATACTGATCCGACTGGTGAGATATCAGTTCTAGCAGATGGAAGAGATTAAGCCATAAGAAACAGGAAGTGTTACAGGATGTAGCATGTGTGGTTACTTTGGTGGTTGAAACATAAAGTGCAAAGGGACGAAATAACAGCAACAGCACAGGCACACAAATGCAAAAACACAGGTGCATACACACACACACACACACACACACACACACACACACACACACACACACACACACACACACACACACACTGGGCTGAAGTAAAAGCGGATGAGGTTAGGAAGATGAAGACAGTGTGGTGAGTACAAATCCTTGAGGAAGGATAGCTGATTGTTTTTCTCGGCCATTAGGAAAGACACACACACACGCACACACAGACACACACACACGCACACACACACACGCGCACACGCACAGTCGCGCACACACAGCGCGCACACGCACATACACAACAACTGCCGGGCTCTCTAAATAGCCTGAGAGAACTGAAGGTTATTTTTTCTCAGGCTATACTGTGCATGTGCAATTTAACAGCGGTAGGCTACCCAACTTGTCTTACCTTTGGATGTCTGAAAAGAATATGTCATATTATGAGATACAGAAAAAATAGGCAGAAAGTTAAACAGACAGCGAGTGAGACAGATATACATTTAGATAACCATGCCAGTGATAGGCCTACAAGCATAGCAATAGTAATAAAATGTATTTGAACAGCACAATTTATCAATGAACACAGCTAGTTCAAAGTAAAGCAACAGAAAAGAACATTTCCATTTAGTTCAATGGAGAAGTGAGACCATGTTAAATTCGGTTCCTCAAGCTATATAGGCTACTTTAGCTCAGCTCATTCAATGATACAGATGTAGACAACAAGACAGAGAAAACAGACAGAATACAGTTAGTTAACAAGACTAACCCATATTAATGCCTTGTTACTTTTTCAGTGTAATGGAATCAGGTGACCACTTTTAAACCTGGTTACTGCAATCCTGTTTACTCATCACCAGCCACCATGTCTTTCATGTGAACTGCATGGCACATACAGTATATCTGAGTTTCAGTGGAATTTAAACCAATGTGATCAGTCATTCAGGAACTGGTGGCTAAATCTGACTAGAGACCAATCAGGAGCCTCCCACTCCACCACAGACACATCACGGGGCATCCGTCGTCTGAAACCAACATACATCAGCTTTGTCTACATACTGAAGTCAATTCCCGTAAGCACTGCATGATTTCAACATACTGACGTGACGTCCACCTCACCATTGCACAGCACTTTGTTACCAATTCCCCCCCTCTGTTTACTGACAACCAGGCAGTGGGAAGCTGAAAGGAAGATAACATAGGTGAGTCACCTATAGTGATGAAGATTATGTGATGCTGGTAGGAGGCTAGGATGGGGCACATGTGGGTCCACAGAAGGGTCTTATACAGTAGCCTACTACAATACCATCTCTTGGAACAGTAGACCTATGTTGTGTTAGGAAAAATATTGTATATTCACATAGTACCACCCAGCACACATAGAGCCAGGCTGCCAGAATACACATGCCTCTTACAAGCTAAAAGAATAATTGCATTATCTTGGAAGAGTCTGGGCAAACCGAGTATTTCTCAATGGTTCAGAGAACTGTGTTCATGTCTACCTCTGGAAAAGATTACATATATTTTGAAGGACAAACAAGAGGTATTTCAGAAGATATGGGGTTGTTTCATTCAATATATGAAAGATTGTAACTTGGGACACTTAATGTCAGAACAGGGGGGGGAGTAGTGCTGTTGTTGTTTTTCTTTTCTATGTTTTTTTTTTTTTTTTGTCATGTATTTTTTTTTCTCTCGCTTTTGCATTTTGTATGTAAAAAAAAAAAAAAAAAAAGTGTAACAATTGTAACAATTGAATTTCCTGTGAAAAAAAGAAAATTTTAATAAATATATTGTTAAAAAAAAAAAAGAATACACATGCCATATTAACCGATTCATGAAAACAGGCCTCATGCCCAAAAGTAAACCACAGCCCATAACTGTTAATGCGCTGTCATTTTGGGCATAAGGCCTGTTTCAGTGAATCATGTTTAAGCCCGCCATGCTGTGTCATAAGGTTCATAACTGTAAATAATTTCAGCTTAGTGAGAATATTACATGATAAATATAGCTTGACTTATATGTGCTGCTGACTCCTGACCTATTACAGCTGTAGAATAGAGTGGTAAACTGTCCTAGTATGATCCTTTGACCTCTATGGTTCTTAATTGGTTTGACTCACTCTGTTGGCTTATTTGACCCCCAGGGGATTTTTTTCCCATTTCTTTTGTATTATTCATACAAGTGTTTGTTGGTGACATGTATTTTATGTTAATATTGTATGCTGTTGATACACAACTAAGTCCTCCTTTTAAACTGTGCATTATGCAGCATATCAAAAGATATATTATTTATGCACAGGGAGTGCTTTGTGGAAACAATAACCATGCCAGTTTATGAAGACCAGCATCAGTCATAGCATAAGCATTTCATTGATGTTTATTCTCCAAAGGTGTGGCCAGGCCAGGCAGGTAGGTAGGTAGGTAGGTAGCACACTGTTGCTATCCGTTAGACTGAGAACTTGAAGAGAGTCCAGTCCACTACGTCAACTACTTTATAGCCTACTGTTACTGCTCGCAACAACAATAGAACTTTTTTGGGGGACATTTCACCCAACTAGCACACAAAGGTAGGCCTACTTTACATCACGATTCCAATTATAGGTCTATGTGTATTTCTTCTTTGTATGTAGTCGTTTAAACGACTCGTTTATGTAATTTTCGTAGCGGCATATTGCGATTGCGAAACAGTTACACCTGGCACGCACTGACGGTAGAATGTTAGGCTGTAGTAGCCTACTATTAGGTCTGTATTAGTTACTCAGCAACATTGCTGTTGCATGTGTTTACTTTGAATGATATTAACGAAATAACGTATTGATCTCTGAAGTATTAATCGATAGTGGGAAGCGGCAGTACAGTACAGTTACTTACAAGTCAGTACAGTAAAGTTACAGCAGAGATTTCAACCGTGATACAGGACCGACCGAACCATTTGCGGAAACATTTTGTCAAGTTAATTGCACGCGTACAGTATCAGTATCAGCCTATGTAGGCCTAGTAGGTTGTCACCGTGATATTATTGAAGGTAAACGAATTGGTTGATTTATCTTCTCTGACAGTTTGTAAACAAACGTTACTTTAGACTTTAGGATTAGAGAATCCACCCCTCAAGGAAAATGGTTGCGCCTGGTTGGTTCCACATGCCGACGGGTTTTCTATTGTGATCGACAGACTGCACAGTAACAACATAGGAAGCAACCGGTTGGACGGGTTTGCAAAATTGCAGACTTTGAGCACTGGGTGAGTGAACTGTGTCTTCTGAAACTAGATGACTGTTTACTTTATTGCTTGTTTACAAACACGGCGTATGGGAATTGGGTGATAAGACGATTTCGGGAACATTTGACAGGTAGACCCAGCACTGTTTTGGCTGGATAGTTTTAAAGTTGGTGAAGAAATCGCTGTCGGTGTGTGTGTGTGTGTGTGTGTGTGTGTGTGTGTGTGTATGTGTTATTGGGATGCAACAACTGTTACTCTTAAAAATGCTAGACTTTGACTGACTCTGCTAAGTTTAAGTTGTGACTGACCATCTGGAGAGAGATATTTCCACGATTGGATTGATTGTCACTTAAAGTAGTCTACTTGTTTTGTAGAAAACTGCTGTGACATAGCCTACATACTGTACATATTAATAGTGCCAATACAGTTATTTGCAATTGATATTGAATTTAAAAGAGATGGAGTTTTAGGAATTGCATACACTAACTGTGACAACAATGCAATGCAATTTGGTAAAATAATTTGCAGTTTATAATGCAGGACATGTGATGTGGCTGAATTGTAAAGTAGCCTATATTTTCCTAAGAGGACTTACAGTACCAAGGGCTTCTTAGAGGTGTATTGCATTTACGCAATTTGCACAATATGGGAGTCTTGTGTTTAATTGATCATGTTAGCACATTGTAGCCAAAAGGCAAATGTACACATTTGTGGACAGTATAATGTTACCTCCTCTTGCAGAGCAGAGGAAAACCTCCCACAAACCTCCTGGCTCTGTTTAGGAGTTTCCAGTCTCTGTGATCTAGCCAGCAGAGAGCCTGTAACGTTGCTGCGATTCCTGTGAATGAAGTGGCCAAGGCTTTTTAAATGGTTATGATAATGCTTTAATTTTTTTGCGTGTGTGTGTGTGTGTGTGTGTGTGTGTGTGTGTGTGTGTGTGTGTGTGTGTGTGTGTGTGTGTGTGTGTGTGTGTGTGTGTGTGTGTGTGTGTGTGTGTGTGTGTGTGTGTGTGTGTGTGTGTGTGTGTGCGTGCGTGTGTGTGCGTGCGTGCGTGCAAATCTAATAGCAAATTGATCATTATACACTAAATGTTCTGGCCCCTATCTCCTTGTCAGTCACACTGCTATCTCTCCATTCTCTCTCCTTCCTCTGTTTTACTGTACACTCTGTGAAGTCCTTTATCTGGACCTGGCCTTTGTCAAACTACAATTTCCTTCCCTCACTCTCCAGTACGAAAATAGTCAACACCACCACAATTACATACCTCTGTACCAAAATACGTCTGAGCTCAATAAATTGGCCTGCCCTGTAGTCGTATGTTATCAAAACAGCAAATCTGACGCATTTTATGATAGACATTCAATTGGTTTTATTGATTATTCACTTTGTTGCTTGTTTACAAGCTGGTCATTGATGACATCAACTCGTGGGAGGTGTTTAATGACATGATATAAACTACAGTACATGTGCTTCTGCTTTCCAGTCCACATTGTTGCCCCCCAGCCCCCACCCTTTCATATGACGCACAGTAATGACTAATTGAAAACATCAGGGACAAACCCCTGGCTTGTCCTCAACATGAAGCTGAGCACTTCTCTGTCCCCCTGTTGGGCTTTTGTTGGAAGCCTGGGGAAGACGATCAGGGTTGTTCTTTTAGCCGTGGTCACAAACCAACTTTGTTGGTCGAGCCGGATTTACACTGGCAGCCAAATCCAGCCTGAATTGATCTGTGTCACATCCCAATTGGAATCTGATTGGTTCCATGTGACCATTTAAACCAATCGGATTCCAATCTGGAAGTGGCTTAGATCTGATTCAGGCTAGGTTTGTCTGCAGTCTAAATCAAGCAAACTACAAAATGACGTCACTTGCAACTTCTGAAAAGCATTACCCCGAATTTGAGTTCGGAAAGCTGCAAAGGTTTGGTGGTGGAGACAGTATAGACAGCCCTTATGTGTTGCACAATGTTCGTCTGTCTGTGTGTCTGTCCTTCCGTCTGTGGACAGCTAATCTCTGCCACCGTTGGCACGTTGGCAGCGAAACTGTGCATGCACAGTCCCTGGGCCCCAAAGTTTTGACATGCTTTTATAGTGCCACTGCCACCAAGTGGCTGATTTGTTCCAAAGTTTGCAGGAATGCTCCGTTTTGAACAAAAATGCCTCAAATCATGAACACAGAAGTTTTGCAAGTGCATTCCCACTAGGTTGAGAAACAAATGCACCCTTTTCACATTGGCCTGTTATGGCACCAACAGGTAAACTTTTGCAAAACACATTTTTGGAACAAAATGCCTCAAATCATGAATGCAGCATCCGATTGCTGCAAAAAGCCAAAGAAGACATGGCACCTTTTTCACATTGGCCTACTATAGTGTCACCAGGAGGCCACAACAAGTTCTCTATCTTTCTGACTACCAGCATGTGTACCAGCTTAATGTGACCCAGTAATGCTTTGTTCATAATAATCTCTTACTACATTCATGTGTTGTAGTTTACTTTATTCCGTCCTATATCCACACTCTCTGTAAACTGAGATACAGTAAATCTGAGTTTCATCATATCCTACTCTTTCTTTCTCACTGTGTTTTGTTTGGCCTTAGTACAGTTTAACTGTGACCTCTCTGTCAGATTGAGTTCATCCAGAGACTCACCCACCCACCCTCCACCAAACCCTCTGTTTCCTTCACCCCCACAGTGTCCTAGGACAGAGGGACTGCATTAGAGATTGTTATTACACACGCACGCACGCACGCGCACACACACACACACACACACACACACACACACACACACACACACACACACACACACACACACACACACACACACACACACACACACACACACACACACACACACACTACATGGCCATACTGGTCACACAGTTGGAAGAGTGACAGTGAAAGATGGAGAGAATGACTTGCTAAGTCAGCAATGCTGAAGACATCTGTTCTGTTCACTCCAGAACTGTGTCTATATTGTCTGTCTTTGGACTTGCTGAAGCAGAGACTGACACAAACCAATGGGAAAGCAGGGAAAATGGACAGAACAGAATACAATGGAATGGAGACAGAATACAAACAATGTTCACTTTTTGTTGGCACAGGACCTTTGTCTGGATACTAAGCACTGCCGTACAGAGCCAAAAGAACACTGAATGAATAGTGAAAAGATAACTCCAAGTTGAAATAATCCTTTGTCCTGGCTATGCTGTCCTATGCTACCTACATTTCACCAGTGGTGAAGTGGTAAAGTAACTAAGTACATTTACTGTACTAGTGATGCGTTTTGCATCATATGATGCAAAATGCAAAATGCATCACTAGTCATGCTGAAATACTAAAATATCTAAAAACACAGACTGAACACAAAAGATAACTCAGGATTGTGTTGATCGTGTCCTAAACAACAATAAAATAAGATAAGGTTGTCCCAGAGGTGAAGTGGCCCTTTAAGTACTGTACTTAAGTGCAATTTTGTCTTTACTGGAGTATTTCCAATAATTTTACTTCTACTCCACTACATCTGGGATCCAAATATTGTACTTTTACTCTAGCCTGATACTTCAGTCCGCACATCACCACCCCCTGTTGGTGGGTGGTGTGTAGTGTGGACTGAACCCGGAGATATTTTATTTTATTTCAAGCGCGCCTGAAGAGCGGGCGCATTGAATGGGCCAATCAGGGCTGTAGACTTGAGGCACGTGGTATGCTGGTCCGGTCCCAGCCCCCTCCCTTCGGAGCTGTTCTGCCCACGTGAGATTCCGTAGTGGACTCTGATTGGTGCTCTTCTGCCCACGTGAGCCGCTAGTGGACTCTGATTGGTCCGTGAAAACTGTCATGGCGGAGTCAGACTCGACTCGAATTCTTTTAATAAACAATACAATAGTGCCGTTTCATTACGTTTTAATACCATTTTGCACTAACGTAAACATGCAGTCATCCTATAATTAGAGAGAGAGGTCAGTCAGTCAGTCAGTCAGTAGGTCACAAAATGCATTATCTATTCACTCGCTTCAGCGACTGAGCTCAAATTTAACATGGCATTGGTCATTAGCATTATACACACGTAACCTGACTTTCGCCAGATAGTTGCAGCAGTGCGTAACGCTCTGCCTTACATCTGGGCGCTCTCGGGCAGACTCGATGTAAGGGGTGGGCCATTTTTTGAATTTCTGTAGCAGGTGATTGGATGTGGCCGTTTCTATCACAGTCTGGGAGTGCCAACTCCAACCACTCATATTGGCCTGTCTGCATGACGTTGCACCCAGAATCCGCCTCCTGGGTTTCCACGTGGTCTGCAATCAGACTCTATTGGCTCAGAGCCGCTCAGAGCCCGCCCATAGCTGCCGCTGATTGGTCCGGCCCGGGACTTTACGAGTGTTATCAACTCTGGCCGAGCAAGCCCAGATGGTAAAAGCAGAGCGTTATATACGCAATGCTGCCACCATCTGGCGAAAGTCAGGTTAATACACACGGTGACGGAGCCCGAATTTCATTTTTCCCACATTCTAGCGATTTATTAGCGTTTCTTCACTCTACAGCTCTACAGCCTCTTGTCAGGGTTACGGTCCGTTCCTCCAGGCCATGGGATCTGTAGCCCCGGGCCCACACACACCTCTCTCACAGTTAGGAATGTTGCAGTCTCTCTCTCTCTCTCTCTCTCTCTCTCTCTCTCTCTCTCTCTCTCTCTCTCTCTCTCTCTCTCTCTCTCTCTCTCTCTCTCTCTCTGCATGGGTCACGCATGCAACGGGTGATGTGTGTCTCATCTTCCAACGGGTATAGAAAACTTATGTGGAGCAAATAGTCCTACATCCTCATTCTTCTATTCACCTAATTTTGCTGTTAAATTATTTGTATCCATCATAAATATACACTCCTCCATGGGCTGCTCCTTACATTATGATGCTCCCACATATTCTCACGCACGCACCATGCAGTTACAGTTACTTTCCCCAAAACCCACACTCTGCACATATTTTGCAGCACATATATTCGAACGGGTAAGGTCTAGTATAATATGTTATGAGAAATAACGTATTTTTGCAATGTCACGCCGCGTCGCCGTCGGCGACACGGGGCTGTGTGTGTGTATGTGTGTGTGTGTGTGTGTGTGTGTGACGTCAATAGGCTTTACCCCGCCCCCGCTGAAGTAGAATCTCCGTCCCCAGGCTCAGACTCAATCCCAAAACGAAGTGTGTGATTGAGTCTGGCGCTTGCAGTCAGGCTACTTTTACTCCACTATATTTATTTGTGTGTGACCAATTGTGCCTAATTGTAGGCTACTCATACTTTGTTATCTAGGTATTGGTTTCTGATCTGACATTAATTGTAGATAAGACTGTCAGCTACAGTAAATATAATGTACAACTGCAGTATAATGTCATGTAAAATGGCATGACTGGAATATAGAAACTGAAATGGCCGGAAAAGTATGTTTGTAGAGCGAGTGAACAGGGCCGTTCATTCAAAAAAATCTCATTGTTGCTGAGTGAATACTTGCATTGAAACAAGATTAAATGTAGCTCACTTTGATGTTAAAGGACAATAACTGGGAAAAGCCATTGTCCTTACTCTGTCCTTTCCTTTGACTTCTCAATGGGAAAAGTGGGCATGTGTAACTTCAAAGTCTGTCCTTGAAACAAGCGCATACCAATTGTTGGGCATATATGGTAAATGGTAAATGTTGCATTTATATAGCGCCTATCCAACCAACCACACACACATTCCTACACCAATTGCGGAAGAAACCAGGCAAGGCACCAACCTGCTCATCGGGAGCAATTAGGGGTTCAGAGTCTTGCTCAAGGACACTTCGACACTAGCTCTGGGGGAGCCTGGTATCGAACTGAAAACCTTCCAGTTGCCAGTTGCCAGGCTGCCACTCTACCCCTGAGCCACTGCCGCCCCAGTGGCTATATACTGCATGTATTGTGTTTTGGTTTAGTTTTGTTGTGTTGTGATTGTGAACACCGTAGTCGTATATGATGGAAGAAGTAGCCTATAAAGTATGAATTAACTAAAATGAGAGACTGAGAAAGCTACAGAGATGGACTGGTATTGGGATAATTAATGATAGCATGAGTTTTTGAGCATAATTATGTTGAAGCTATAGCTGTGAGTGAAAGACTATGAATCCATTCATTGAGTATGTGTTGTTTCGCTGACTGTCAGACTCAGAGCTCTGCTCTAGACAAAGGCAAAATGTAACAGGAAGAGCAATACAGAGAGAACTCCCACACCCAGAGCAGGACACACACACACACACACACACACACACACACACACACACACACACACACACACACACACACACACACACACACACACACACACACACACACACACACACACACACACACACACACACTAGCACAGGCATTGCCACAAATATGAACAAAGTGATCTAATTAGAATCAGAACTGCATTAATCTGTTCAGAACTGTTACTGTACTGTACATGACGACCTTGGATGTACAAGGGTTTGTTTCAGTGATCATATCTCTCTTAAGCTCTCTCTTGATTTGAGCTCAGTGCAATGTAGCTCTCTTGTTGTATATCGCCTTGCTGTACTTCTCACTCTAAATCATTCAGCGACACTGGAGGTACTATTGGCAGGCACCAATTCTAAACACTACAAACAAGTAGGTTAACTTCTTGACATTTATAATCATGTTTAAATCAATGCATGTTTTATTTATTTATTAATTATTGGCAACCATCACATCTTGTCCGTCCTTGAGTAACGCTTCAATGTCTATAGCTGCTGACCTGTTGTGACATCACATCGTTGTGACGCCACATCGTTGTGACATCACATTGTGACATCACATTGTGACATCACATTCCGTCCTTATCCCTTGTATGCCCATTTTATGCCCATATATGGAGATCCCTGATCTCCATATATGTCTATAGCTGACCTATGACATCGCATTGTTGTGATATCACATTTTGACATCACATTCTGTCCTTGTCCCTTGTATGCCCATACATGGAGATCCCTGATGCTGATGTCTATTAAACCCATAGCTTGGAATGCCCATATATATGGACATATTGTGTGAGTCTCATGTGGTCTATAACATAAGACATCTATGATGTCAGACGTCAGTCATAACCTTATTTCTTTGCTATTTTCACAATAGAACATATACAAAATTCCTCAACTCTTGGCTCCCCAGTCCAAATATGATTATTTTGGAGGTCACAGCCTGAAAAGGTTGAGAACCACTGGCATACACTCACTACCTGTCTTTGATCATAGGAGTAAGCGACTCGTTATTGAGCTGAATTATTGTTACTAGTCCTTACCCGTTCAAAGATATGAGCTCCGAAATGATGTGCAGTGTGTGGGTTATGGGGTGTGCACTGTGCACACAGTATATGAGGGATGGAAAGTACCTTTAACTGGTGCTTGCATGATAATATGTAGGAGCATCAATGTAAGAAATACCCGTTTCGTTTAATGGCTACAGAGATACTGTGTACCGATCTGCATGATTTTTGGACAACATCTGTAACAGGGCCAGACAACCCCCCCCCCCCCCCCCCCCCCCCCGCCCACACACACACACACACAAAGATATGAGCTCCAAAATGATGTGCAGTGTGTGGGTTATGGGATGTGCACTGTGCATACAGTATATGAGGGATGGAAAGTAACTTTAACTGGTGCTTGCATGATAATATGTAGGAGCATCAATGTAAGAAACTAGAAGTTTGCGCGGCCCTCACCGCCATGTTGCGGCAGTGTGGTGTGTAATGGCCAAATATGGGTAAAAAAAAAAGTTTTGAAAAATTTAGTTTTTTGAGAAAAAAATGTTTTTTTGAGGAAAAAAAAGTTTTTTTGAGAAAAAAAAGTTTTTTGAGAAAAATAAAATTTGAAAAAAAAAGAAAAAAGTATTGGTGATGCGATGACGTGATGTATACGGATGTTACTGCGATTGAGGTGAAAGAGAAAAGTGGAAAGTTGTGAGCTAACTATTAGCTATTTGGCTAACTGTTTCCGGGTCGACTTGAGGCTATTTTATACAGAGGCAAAATATGAGGGTAATAACGAATACAACTGTATACAGAGGTTTGGAAACGACATCTTGCAAAGGTGACATGGGTGTTTGAATTTTTAAGCTATATTTAGTACATATGTAGTACATCTTGGCCAAGTGGTTTGGTATTAAGTTAGCGATACATGACCCGGAAGTAGATCATTTACTCTTTTGTAATATAAAGATACCCGTTTTGTTTAATGGCTACAGAGATACTGTGTCTCCCTCTCCCCCCCCCCCACACCCGCCTACGCTGTTTCAGACAGACACTCACTCACTCACTCACTCACTCACTCACTCACTCACTCACTCACTCACTCAGACATTCGCAAAATTATAGTATAGATATAGTCCTGGAAATCGGGTTAAATATTCTGGAAAAGTTTTGGAAAGGTTTTGGAAATTAATTGGTAAAGATGTGTGAGAACCCTGGTAATATTCCTCCTGTTCAACACCTTCCGCTGACAGGCACTGGCCCATACTGTAAATTCACTAGCACAGAGACAAAGCTCACCCTCCCCAGTCCCCAAATGGCTTCCTTCCCCCGAACACAGACAACAGTTATGTTCGTGTAGTTAGTGTAGACGCTTGAACTTTAGAGTCCTTAAAAGACAAGATAACAGGACATGGGTTCTGTTTTTCCTTGAACATTTTTGCAAAGGTTGGACATAACCGAAGACGCAACACACACAGAGCGCAAAGTAGAATAGAAAGGCTTAATAAATCATGTAATAGGAATGCACAGTTTTCTTTTTTTAGAAGTCTGCATCTGATTGGCAACAATTAAAATCACAGTATTAAAAGCGCAGAAATGGATTAAACACAAAACCCTGAAGCTTGTTCCCAAACATACAGTAACACCCAACAGATAAACAACCATATAAAAGTAAAAACGCAATATTAAATACTAATGTACCTTAACAAAGACACATTGAAAGAGTGATGGTGAGAAAGTGAGCCAGGGGATTAGTCAATACCACAGGCACACACACCCACACACGCACACGCACACACACACACACACACACACACACACACACACACACACACACACACACACACACACACACACACACACACGTAACACAAGCATGGTTGTTCAAATCTTCTAAAAACTGAATGACGCGGTCCACAGAGCTGTGACAATGAATCATTCTGTTTCTCTGTTCTCATGAATATTCCCCCTATCAGCCATGTGACAGTTGACTCTGACCACTCAGCCCTCAGTAGAGCTAGCATGACAATAGAACAGGCCTGACTGGACATTATGACAATCAATGACATAACCTCAACTGTTAGTAGTTCTGTGTCAGAACTAGAAACAGTTCTGAAGTGTCTAAGGGTCTACCTGTAGAAGAAAGATGAAAAAAAGGTAAAAAAGTAGGACAAATGTAGTAAAAAATAAACCTTTACCACATGTAACTTGTTTAAACTTCAGTTAATTTGTTCATCAGTAGGCTTCATCTGATCCAGAATCAAAGTTGATGTATAACAGGTTGTTTAAGGGTAACTTGTATTGCAATTTCAGTATGGGTACTGTACTGATCAGTTTGACCATGCAATGATGAAAACGATTGCATATTGTCTGTTGTGCAATGTGCATCCGTACTTCCTAGTACAGACTTCTACTGTTTGCCATTAAGTAACTACCTTGTTGAACTGTGTTTGTTCAGATTGAGGAAAGTATTTATTGTTCACTTAACTCACCCAGACTTTCACAGCTGGTCTGGGGATTTAATCCAGCCAGAGCCTGCTTCTTTAACTCTTCTACTCAATAAGTAGTACACATTTTATTATTACTCAAGTTCTCAATGTAGTTGGCCTTTTATGTAACTATGCTTATTAATAACAAAACTGTCATATAAATGTGTACCAGTAGCAGTCTATATGAAACCTTACTTACTAGTTAGCAGTACTTACTAGTTAACTATTAACTATAGCTTAACTTTGGGCAAATGTCACGAACAAGGGCCCTCCAGGCATCTTGGTCCTTGGCCAATTTCTCCAGCTGTCCCCATGGATGGTCAGACCTCTTCACATCTGCTTCCAGGTCCTGGCGCCAGGTGTTTGGAGGACCCCTTGTAGTAACTCTGAGGACCCCCTAGGGGTCCCGGACCCCCTGTTGTAGACCCATGCTCTTGTGGATTCCAAAAGAGGACATATCTTGTTTACTCGTTGTATACAGGCTTGAGAAAGGGTGTGACCAATCCATCATCTTAGGAGGATTTATTCCTCTACAGGCTGAGGCTGTGGTCTTGTTCGCTGCCACAGTTCCCTGATAGTACAGACTAGGCTTTTAAGTGTTGTTGAAGAGTCTGGATTCTCTTCATAGTAGGGGTGGGCGATATGGTGATAATTATCGTTGAGACGATACAATGTCTCCACGATATGCCTTTTCAGAGGTATCGTATATATCGTGATACAATTGAGGGAGCCTTGTAAGAAATCCTGTTTAAGCATTAATACAGATATTCATTGCAGAATTCAATTTAAACCTGCATTTTGGTCTAAATCAGTAGTTCTCAAACTTAAAAATACAGGTCCATTTGGTTCCATTTGTATACTGTCAGAGTTACATACGTGTAAAGTTCAATTTAGAACTCCCAAAAGGAACCCAGAGAGTCTAGTTTTTGTCAAGTAACTTGAAAAATAACCATAAAAACCAATGTGAAAAAGAATCGTGATAAAATCTTGTATCGTGATACAGCTTGGGAAAATATTGTGATATTGTATTTTTCCATATCGCCCACCCCTACTTCATAGTGGTGACAGACTGACAGTTGTTCTGTCGCTGTCACCATGATGAAGAGAATAGGAAACCATACACTGTAATAAAAGTGAATTTAACTCTGAGAGTGTCACAACAAGACTACTGTACTGTATGCCCCACTCACAGTGCCTGAAATCTGTGGTGCTCCTCCTTACAATGTAAATTTGAAGGTTTTGCGCTACAGATAGTCATTGGCTCATCAAAAACAGTAGGGTTCATCCTGGAATCTGCCTATTAGATCACAAGATATCTTGCGTGAGGATATGTCATAGTGTCATTAAAATAGTTAAGGTTTGTTCCAAGGAGCATAAATGTGTTTCTGTGTTTCATTGCTATCTGGCTCTGCTCATTAGTTGTTGAGATAACTTGTGTGCAAGTGGAAGGGTGGCGGGAGGGGAAATGCATTGAGGTCACCAACATTAGTGAGATGGAAACTTGCTTGCTTAGCACATTCATTTTCATGATAATCTTCTTCCCATTATATTTAAAAAAATATATATATATGTATTTTGTGTGCAAGTGGAACCTAAAGATGGCACACTGTGTTTAGATTTCCCAAGAAACTCATTTATTCCATTCATCTCACAGATCCTCTGATACCGATTGCTTCAAGTTGTGAACGATTTCTGAGAAGTCTCTGTTTGGGAGATTGTTCTCATCGACCAACCCAAACCCTCAGAGACCTGGGCATTCACAGAGTGTCACATCACGTTTGTACCGCTAAGCCTGTATAGACCTTTTTCCAGAGCTCTGCCATGTAGCGGTGTTTTCAATGCACAGCCACACACACAGGTGCTACTTGACACTGTAATTATGGTTGCTGCTCTGAGAAATCGGTCTTAAACTGGCAGCCAAAATGCCAAATCAAGCCTGAATCATAGCTGTGCCACATCCAGGGTGGAATCCTATTGGTTTAACTGGTCACATGTTCACATGGAACAAATCAAATCTGGATGTGACACAGATCTGATTCAGGCTGGATTTGGCTGCCAGTGTAATTCCGTGATTGGCTAAACGGACCTGTCGGTTTAATAGATTTGCCGAGCTTCGCAGTTCGCATAACATAAGTGCTGCACATCCAGTATAAATGGATCTCCTTGCATCATTCCTGAATTGCATGGCCCAGTTATGAAAGTTGCAGAAAATGAGTGGCCTAAAATGTCACAACTGTGAACATGAAGTCAATGCTGTGATAAATGTGTTAAATGCCCTTTGGAGAGATACACTGATGGCTCAGACAAAATACAGCTGTTGATTTGTTTGATTTTTAAGGCATTATCGCGGACACAAACATAAAACATGAAACAAATCAAAAAGGAATGTGTTAGCTTGAATACATTGACACAATTTGACAGTTGAAAAGTGTCTATAACTACAGTATAAAGTATAAACTTTGATAATACTGCTGTCAAACATGCGCATCACTCTATGGCTTGTCAAGCCGGAAGTCTGACACATTACAGCTCGTGTATCACTGATGAAAGTAAACAAAAGTTGTTGGCCTGCGTGTGTTCATGTGTATAGGTGTGTATTACAGTTGAAATGTGCTGTCAGCAGACAAGTCATAACATGACCAGAGAGTCACACACCTCTAATAACTCTGGTGAGTAACTGCTAACATTCCTCATGTCCTCTCTCTCTCTCTCTCTCTCTCTTGCTCTCTGTCTCTCAATTCTTGTGCTACTTTAACTCATTCCGGCCTCTAAACTGACTTTTTCTCTCTCCACCGTCCTGTCCTCTCCCTCTGCCCCCACCCATCACCTGCTCGCTCCCTCAAATACTACCTTTACCTTCTTGCCATTTCTCTTTCTCGTTCTGTCCCTCCACCCCTTCTGTCCTGTCTGTCTTCCTCTCTTTCTGCTCCTTCTCCATCTTTCATCTCTTTCTTCTCCTCTCCTCTCCCTTCACTTCCCTCTGCCTGTCTCTGCTTCTCCTCTTCCTCTCTCTCTCTGTCACTCTCAGATGGAGTCATATTCGTCACTATGACAGGGGAAGTGACAGCGGGTCCAAGGTCTTTGAGGGTGTGATCCCTCCCCAGGCTGTGATTAATCAAGTCCAGATTTAGACAAACCTGAACCTGGATCAAACCTGAGAATGGCTCACAATGTCAACTTTAGCCCCCACTTCCTGGAGGCTGCACTGGAGTGAGTATTACAAGCTTCCTCTTTCACCTTTGTCCTTCCTTCTCTCCTTTATCAAGGCACCAATAATAAACCATTATTATACATCAGTAATATTGAATTATTTGGGTGTTCACAAATCTATCATGTGCACTCTTTGTAATCTCTTGGGTTTGATATCAACTACAACTACACTACAGTGTTTGATCTAATTTAAATTAAATGTTTAAATGTTGCTGATTATGTTGTCTGTCTGTCTGTCTGTCTGTCTGTCTGTCTGTCTGTCTGTCTGTCTGTCTGTACTTTTGCTCTCTATTCCTATATTAAAGTTCTTATGTATTTGTAGCCTTCTTTCTTCCTTGTCCTGCATTCCTGTCAAGTTGTTGTCCTCATGGCTATAAGAAACCCAGAGATCTGGGAGACGATAAGGAGGTGACAGGGTTAGCTTGGCTCTTTGATCTCTTGTTAAGACAGGAAAGTGTGTAAACAAGTTTTTTCTAGACCTACAGTATGGTAGCCTCGCAAACCAAACTCCTCCTGCAATTCTGAATCAATTGCTAGGAGCAATAGTGGTGAGCAAATAGGATGTAGCTGCAGGAGAAGGCGGTTTACGAGGCTGACAGTATGGTACCACTGAATGCTATTGTAAAGCAGGCTCTAGTCTAGTCTATTGTCTACAGAAAGGTACTTGTTCTTTCTCACATATACTGCACAAATGCGGTGGTGCACCGGTGACATGTAACACTGCTTGCTAATATGATTGGCCATGGTCTTTATGTTTCAGTAGACTAGAAGTGAGGACTGCTCTCCCCCAGGACTTCTTCAGGACATGTATATGTGTATACAGTAGTTTGCTGTGATCTTTGCACTGGTTTTGCTGTGCTTTGTTACATTTGTTGTTATTAAACAGTTTTACTTAACAAGTAAAAAAAAAATCGCTCTGGGTTTACAGACCTGTATAAGGGTCCATTTGGTTCATACCGATAGCTGGAGTACTGCCTGCACAGCTGATTTGCATTGGTGTACAGGACAATTGGCCACTTGTCTACATTACATTGTTAGGCAAGAAGCAATCAACACCTACGTGCAGTACATTACAGTGTCAATGACCGCAGTCTTCTACGCATAGCTGTGGATTTTAGAGGAGGTACTATTTTGCTAGGGAAACGGATGATATTTTGGTGCTGGGCTGTGCGAGGCTGTATGAGCCATGTGGTGTGGGACTGCTATGTCAAAACTCAACAATAGATGTTGTACAGCAAGTTTGGCTAAATGGAGGTAGAGACAGAGTACAAATTACTACAGTATATGTGCGTATATTTGTATGTGTGCTGTGTATTTGTGTGTACATACACTAGAACAGCACAGTAACTCACAAATACATCACACACAAATACCCTGATACTCACAAGAGACTGCAGTTCATTAAGGTAATAAATGTTTATAGAATAAACATGTTTGAGTTAGCTTTCAGATTTGACTGCGTGTGTGCTTCTGATTGCATTTCTTGTGTCTGTTTGATTATGTTTTGTTGATGTGATATAATGCCTTCATATATACTATATAATAATAATATAGTGTTTAGGTATATTTTATTATTCTGCCATGTCTAGGACCTAAGTAACACATGTTGTTCTGTCCTCGTACTGAATGACAAAAATAAACTCCTTGAACCTTGAACCTTCGTTATGACTGACTTCCTGTGATGGTTCCCCTGAGCATATAGGCCTGAATCATCAGAGGTCATCATCACACGAAGTGTGTCATTCTGAAATGAGAGATTATAACATTATTGCCAACCTGATGTTATTGGAAATTGTAGGTTACTACTATTTAAGTTAGTTGTCAGACCATACACTGTTCTGTCTATAAACTGTCTCCTTGTTCATCAATAGCTCTGTTTTTTACCTGTTTGATAAAAATACTGACTGATTAATTTCAAGTTGCAGTTTCTTGTACATAGACTTTCGATGAGCATTCAAAAAGTCCCCATCTTTTAGCAGAATACATGCAGTGAACTCTAGTGACCGTTCTGTGTGTGTGTGTGTGTGTGTGTGTGTGTGTGTGTGTGTGTGTGTGTGTGTGTGTGTGTGTGTGTGTGTGTGTGTGTGTGTGTGTGTGTGTTTGTGTGTGCGTGTGCGCGCGTGTGTGTGTGTGTGTGACTGACAGGAGTCCTGTGGACGAGGATGTTGTCCAAAAATCTTTCATCGAGCTGGTTGAGATGGAGCAATTACACCTGGATGAGGAGCAACGAGGTAGCGTGTGTGTGTGTGTGTGTGTGTGTGTGTGTGTGTGTGTGTGTGTGTGTGTGTGTGTGTGTGTGTGTGTGTGTGTGTGTGTGTGTGTGTGTGTGTGTGTGTGTGTGTGTGTGTGTGTGTGTGTGTGTGTGTGTGTGTGTGTGTGTACATGTGGGTCTGAAGTAAGGGCAAAGTGCCTGCTGCGAGAGGGGGCGGCAAAGCTTAGGGGTAGAGATACCGTTATTAGAGCACGAAGGGTTCCCGAAGGGTTCCCAGTTCGAATCCGGGCTCCCCAGAGTCAATGTCGAAGGGTCCTTGGGCAAGACTCTGAACCCCTAATTGCTCCCGGTGAGTAGGTTGGTTCCTTGCATGGTTTCCTCCGCCACCGGTGTATGAATGTGTGTGTGAATGGGTGAATGTAATGCACAATCTCTGTAAAGCGCTTTGGATAAAAGCGCTATATAAATGCACCATTTTACAATTTTTAATACAGGCCATTTTCATGGTTTGTCATGGCATGGTTTCCTTCTCCAGACAGCCTGGCCCAGCTGTCCAATCCAGGGCAGGAGCCGTGGGGAGGTGGTGTGAAGGGGAGACGACGGAGTGGCAGTGCGGAGGAGGACAGGTACGTTGACCCGCTGATCGCTGAGCGCTGGTCTGCCGCCACCCTGTCCATCCTGTCCTCCATGCCCAGCCGCACCATCGGTAAGTACTGAGGGAAAGAGAGAGTGATGAGTGGAGGTCGCTTGAGTGAGCGAATGAGCGAGTAAAGAGAGTGAGAATGAGACTGACAGGGCAATCAACATCTAGACCAGTGGTTCTCAACCTGTGGGTCGGGACCCCCAAGGGGGTCCCCAAATTATATTGGGGGGTCCCCAGATGATTAACTTAATGTGCAACATTGTTTTCTCGCTCAACAGTAAACATCCAACTTAAAGTGTATGTAAAGTGTATAGAGGGTATCTGCACATTTCTAAAGTGACAATCCAAGGACTTTTTAATACCTCTAAAATGAATTAAACATTGACCAAATTGACAAATATATTTCTCCTTCTAATTTATATATTAGATGCAGAAATTGTGAAAATAGCCGATCTACATGCTCACAACGCCGTTGTGAGCATCTAGATATGCTATTTTCACAATAGAACCGTTTCATACAAAATGTATTGCCTCAACTCTTAGTGCTCTTCAGGGTGGGGGGTCCACAGTTAAAATATGATTATTTTGGGGGTCGCGGCCTGAAAAGGTTGAGAACCACTGATCTAGACCAGTGTGAAATGGTTTGTTTTGTCGGTAAGTCTGCAGAGAGAGAGAGACAGAGACAGAGACAGAGAGAGAGGGAAACATACAGTGAGGGAGGGAGAGAAACCGAGACATGCAGAGAGGGAGACAGGAAGTGGGTTGTGTGGAGTGTCACAACAAGCCGATTACTAATTCCTAACACACTGGTAGATGAGATGCAACATTTTGTCAACATCTCTGTTGATAGACCCAGTCTGAAAACTAGAATTAACTTATGGAAAAGTATTCTTGGAGTTGGTACACAACAATGCTTTGTTTTTACTAGAATGGATGTTTTTGTTTATTTTCAACGTACATACACACATAATACAGAAGATATGTGGATAATACTTAGATGCCACCATTTACATCACTAAAAGAACAGTTGTAAAATAAAATGCATTTAAGTAAAAAAAAAAAAAAAAATGTAAGAATAAATGATAGAAAAGATGAATAGAAAATAGAAGCAAAGGGTAGAGGCATAAACAAAGTAGACCAGTGAAGCTTATCTTTCTTTTAAGAACTATTTCTAACAGACTATGTCTGTTTCTCTTTCGGAACCAGTTCAATTTAGGGATAAATATAAAAGTCTATTTTTCTGCAACAGTTTTTATGGTCCATAATTCTGCACCGTAAAAGTTGATCTCCAGACCGGAAGCATGTTCGACCATACACGCGGGACCACATCAGAAATGTGGTCCTCTAAGTCTACGGGGACCTACCACGGGTCACCCACAAAGTCAGAGAGAGAAGGATGAGGCTGCACTGCGTCAGACACCCTCAACTAGTGGCAAGCAAACTGACAGCAATGGAAGCCATCCCACCTACGTAGATGCACTGTGGCATGAACGCTTAGCTACTGTAGCAACACTGTAGAGCTCAAGACCCTGATCCTAGATAGAAGAGTGTGGAGGGCAGCGATTCAGGAGTCCCGAGTTGGTGTTTGGCTAGACAGAACTCTCGCATCGCATGAGCAGCAATCAGCTGGTTGATGCTGAAGACTGAATTTCCCCTGAACGATACATTAGTCTAATTAATATAATGTATTTCCCAGGTCGCAGCCGTGGGGCCATTATCTCTCAGTACTACAACAGGACCATGCAGCTTAGGAGACGCAGGCAGAGTCTTCCCTCCACCAAAGACTACTCACGCTCAGCACGGCCCTCCATACGAGGGTACATGATGGAAACGGACCATTTGGAAAGTGACGGAGGAGAGAGTGAGTGGAGACACACACATGCAGACACTCTTTCTATGTCTCTCCAAACAAAGTGGATCCTTAAAGTTCCATTTGGGTCCAATTTTACACTCTCAATTTTACATATACTTATATAATACTGTGTGCAGCATAACCCATACCATGTGTGACTATGTAATGTGTTCCAGGGAATAAGCTAGACGGGCTGGTGAACAACTTGAAGAACTTGTCAGTGAGTGACAGGGTAAGCACGGTCAGGGCCATGCCAATCAGCATGGCTGAGAAGATGGAGATCAGGTAAGTTAGGACAGTATGTTTATGTTGTTCTCTTTGTATGACTACCATACGCTGTTTCATGATGATGTCTTCCTCAATTAATTCTGTCTCTCTCTCCCGACTGTTTACTCTCTTTGTTTCTCCAGGAGGCAGACATTGGATAAGCCAAGGCGTTCCTTCTCCAACAGCAAGATCCCCTGCTGCAAGCAGCTCAAGTATAACATCATCACTGTGAGTCGCCATCTCTTGCCTATTCTTTCTTTCTCCATTCTACTTCCTGTATTTCATGTCCTCCACCCCATCTGTCTGTTAGCAGGATATCTTGAGCAACTTGAGCATAAAAGTAGTTTATCTAGGTCAAGGAAGACCTGAATAAAGTGTAGTAAAGTCTGGTCAAATTCACATTGACGTGACAAAATGTATTCTCTTCAGAATTTATGTTACTTAAGACACCACTATGTTTACTTACTCGCCCCTGAGTTTTTGTCTTAAAATCTGAATAAAAAATAGATTCATGAGTGTTGTGCACACACAAACAACAGAGATTTTATATACTGTCTGTAAAGTCTGTATGTGATAGAGTGTGTTGGCCAATACTTTATAGCCCTCAGCGTGAGTCACTAGTTTCACACACACACACACACACACACACACACACACACACACACACACACACACACACACACACACACACACACACACACACACACACACACACACACACACACACACACACACACAATCACAAACCAAAAACACATGTTGAGTCTTTTGCCCCATAAAGCTAAAGAGCAGTGAAACAAAGGAAATCGTTGTAATGTTTTCTTTATCCTGCCCAAAGTATTGTTTGTCATGGATGTGGATTGTGTACCATTTAGTAACATTTAATGGGTCATATTTTCAATTAGTTTCAGCAGTTTTTAATTCCTATGAAAACTGGACTTGATGGAATTGATATTGAGGTCAGCTTCCAAGCATTTCTTCTTATAACACACATCACTATCAGGAATAGTATACAATACGTTCCACCCAACCCTTCCCTTTGCTTCTGTCTCATTTGTCTCTCCTCTTCTCTCCAGGCGGCGAGACAGTCCTGGTACAGCTGGCTGTCTTTCTTGCACTCCCTCCAGCTCTGGCATGTAGCGCTGAAGAGGGTGAGTGGCCGCTTCGGCACCGGCGTCCTCTCCTATTTCATCTTCCTCAAAACCCTCCTCTTCTTCAATGTCTTCCTGTTCCTGTTGATTGGGGCTTTCCTGGTGCTGCCCCAGGCTGTGTATCCCCCGACCCCTCAGACCACCCAGGGCCAGAGCCACAGCTCTGGGCTGGAGCTGTTCACTGGTGAGGTAAGAACCTGGAAGGGTATCAGCATTTACTTCATTGATCATGTTGAGTGGCTGCACAACTTTCAGTAAAAGCTTTATATGTTGTTAAACACAAAATATTTACTTTATGTGTAGAACTCAGCAGATTAGCAACTGGTAGTGTTAGATGTTATATAGAGCTGAAGAAGACTGACACAGTCGAAACGTTGGTTTGACATTAAAGTTTTGCATAGTGCCTGAAGAGCTGTGCGGCCTCTTTCTTCCATAAACTAGTATTCACCTGCCTGTGTGGCCAGCACCTCACCAACTTGGGTGTGCGCTTCTCCCTCTGTGTCTTGCTAAGGAGCTGTGCAGTACCTGTTGTTTTGTATGGTGCTTCGAGGGCAGGAACCAAGTTGAATTCCATGTACTTGGCCCAGAACAGATTGTAATTCTGAAATATATAATATAATAAGCATATATTAACAAGAGCTTGTGACTAATAATAACTACACTGTAGTTATTATTAGTCACAAGAACACCGGTTCTTTTTTCTATTTCCTGAAAAGTAACTGTTTTGGGCATACAATGTTTCCGCTCTTCGGCGACGGTATGTGATTTCATTCCATTGTTGTGCAACTCCCAAGCATTGTTTCTCTGTTGCTGTCCCAGGGCTACTTCTCACACTCGGTGATGTACTACGGTTACTACAGTAACTCGACACTCAATAAGAGCTGCAGGGACAAGGACACAGGTGGGGGACAGAACCTGACGGTGTCCAATGGGACAGTGCAGGAAGACTGTCTGTCCCCCCGTCTCTCCTACAACATGTCTCTGGTTTACTTCTTCACTATAGGATTGGCCTATTTCATCACCTGCATCTTACTAGTGTACAGGTACATTCCGTGTGTGTGTGTGTGTGTGTGTGTGTGTGTGTGTGTGTGTGTGTGTGTGCGTGTGCGTGCGTGCGTGCGTGCGCGCGCGCGCGCGCGTGCGTGCGTGTGTGTGTGATAGAGCCCGACCGATATATCGGTCAATTCGATATATCGGTCGTTTTGGAGCAATCGTATCGGTATCGGTATCGGTATCGGTGAATTATTCCACCGATATCCGATATATTAATTGTCTGTAACGTGTCTGCGGATAGAGCATGAAACCCTGAGTTATATAGGCCTATGTGTGGGCAATACCAGAATTATCCAGCAGAGTGCAGTATAATAGTCCAAGATGCAAGCCAACACTACTGGAGCTGCTGCCTCTCTTGTGTCGTTCACTCACCACATGCACTGTCTAACTCTGATTTTTCATGTTGCGGTGGAGGAAGGTGTGTAGGCCTATGTGAAAATCCACAGAGAAATATAGATGTCTGACTATAGACTATAGAACTTGTGTTGTTTAATTGCTTGGCAATGCATGGCGGCTGTCTGCACTTTGCAGAGCCGCCGTGCGAATCCATGAGCGAATCAAACTTTACGTTTGGATAAAAGACACATATTAATTCATAAACGAGACAAAACACAGCAGAACCCCCAAATTAAAAGAGTATTATTATCCAACAAGCAATAGAAATTGATAACTGCGACCAAACTTAAAGTTTGACATGAAAAGCACAAAAAAAGCAATAATCTGACCATTTATCCGAGGGGCGAGCAGTCAATTAAATGATCTTAAATGAATAAAAAATGATTTTTACAAAACATCGGTATCGGTATCGGTGCTCTAGCACTCTCCAACATCGGATATCGGTATCGGTCGGAAAAAATGGTATCGGTCACACACTGTGTGACACTAACAATAGTTTTTTGTAAACACATACAGTATAACTGTTATACTGTACTATAACAGTATAACAATGTACATGACACATTATTAAATGCCATTTATATGAATTTAAAGTATCTTCTCTGTGCTCTTCCTAACAGCATGTCCCAGTCGTTTGGACGGAGTTTCCATCTAGACAAGTCTCATGGTATGCTAGCTGTGAAGGTCTTCTCCTCCTGGGATTTTAAAGTTAGCAAGAAGTTTTCCATTAAACTCATGTCAGATAACATCAGCACCCAGATCAAGGTATGCACGCACGCACGCACACACGCACGCACGCACGCACGCACGCACGCACGCACGCACGCACGCACGCACGCACGCACGTACACACACACACACACACACACACACACACACACACACACACACACACACACACACACACACACACGTGCATGCAAAGAAACATGAGCACAGAAACATACATTGAGATAAACACACTCTTTCTCTCTCTCTCTACAGGGAACATAATTAGTGGACAGGAATGTGATGATCTCACAAGTTCTTCCTCTCCTCTGACCCTCCCTTATCATCTCTCTATCCCTCCCTCCCTCCTACCCCTTGTCTCTCACTCCACTCACATTATGTTGTCTTACACATTCCTTCCTCGATACACTGTCAACTTTTAAGTTGTTCGCTTATTTTGCATGACAATCTGGGCGTGGTACAGTACATTACAGTACATGTCATTGTACCCACCTGGGAAATTTGATTAGCAAACAAGCCATAAAACAAACACATATGATCTATGGCGCAATAAACCTTGGTTGCGTGTCCATCTCCAATATTGAAAGTTAGATGGCGGATAATGATAAGAGGCAAAGGAGTATAGTCTGTGCTGCTCCTTACAACCACCTGGAAATTAATTGGCAGAAGTGTTGGAGTAGAGATAGAGCCATGAGGTCAGCAAAATCAGGAAGGGTTCATTTTAGAAGCTGTGTATTAGATTATGACATAGCTTATGGTATTTTCATTATCCTTATACCTTATATTATCCTTTATACCTTATCATATCTTGTGTGAAAAGTTTATATTTTGTGTGGTGTAGAAGATGGGTCATGTGTCCCTGTGTCATCTTGCAGGAATGTCCTCATTAAAGTAATAGTTATCTGTACATTCCATTTAGAGCTTAAGACTTGGTGCACAGCAAATTTCATGTCAAACCAGCAAATGGCTTGCGAGTGAAGTGAAAATCTGTGACAAAAGCAGGACTAACAGTAGCTATACTTATAATATTATGCATTATGGGTGACTGTATATGTACAGTGTACAAAATGATCTCTCTCTCTCTGTGTCTCCCTCTTTAGGAGTTGTTGTCAGATGTGAACCGTAAGGATGAAAAGAAGACGTTGTGCCAGAGGCTGTGGAGGCTGATGGTCCATGCTCTTGCCTGGTCTATCTGTATCGGCAGCACCAGTGGCTGCATTGTCGCCATTTACTTCTTCTCCGAGTACATGCTTCAGGTGAGTTGCTTGTAGAATGGAAGAGATTAAATTAAACGCCTTAAAAACGCCTTTTTATTCACCGTTTTGCACAACTCTCTTTAAAACCGGTCTTATTTCCTCTCTTCTTTTCTATTTCACTGTTAGTCACTTGAATCCGAATAGGGATGCTAGGGTTCAAGAAAAGAAGGGAAAAACAGCACCCTCTGCTGCATTTTTTCGAGCACGGAATCTGTTCAATTGGTTTAACAGGATATGTAGCTGTTGGTTGCCCAAGGGGACTTCAACCACTAAAGCTCCATTTCATACTAGCCGACCTACAAGCTCACACCGCGTGCAAGCTTGTGGATCTGCAATTTTCTGCGTGAGACACCGTTGTGTGACAGCATAAATTAGACTTAAGCCTCCTACAGCTCACTTTCCTCCAACAGGACCTCCAATACAGGGCGGTGAGGGCGCGGTCAGGCCCTGACCTCCTGCTGAAGGAAGCTAGCCTATTGGCGCTCCCTGTGGTTGTGTCTCTCATCAACCTGCTGCTTCCAGGTCTCTTCAATGCTGCAGGTTGGATGGAGGAATATGACTCCCCTAGCGTACGCACCTACGTCGCCATCTTCAGGTAGGGGGTTGGTGCTGCGCCTCCCTGTAACCAAATGCACAACATCAAACATATAATTTTCCAAAAATCTGTCTGTCTGAAACAGCGTTTCTCCTCAGTGGCTGGAGCAATTGATCTGAAATCGCATCACCATTAGCATATGAACACACCTAACATAACTGTGAAGCCCGATTGTCACTTTCACAAATCGTTTGCTGTATATTAGCATTTTTCCAAAAATCTGTCTGTCTGAAACAGCGTTTCTCCTCAGTGGCTGGAGCAATTGATCTGAAATCGCATCACCATTAGCATATGAACACACCTAACATAACTGTGAAGCCCGTTTGTCACTTTCACAAATCGTTTGCTGTATATTAGCATTTTTATGGTGTATCTACTATCTATTCTGCATCTAGCATGAGGCTTATCTATTCTGCATCTAGCATGAGGCAACATGTTTAACCATCGTGTGTGTGTGTGTGTGTGTGTGTGTGTGTGTGTGTGTGTGCGCAGGGGGGCGGGGGAGGGGGGGGGGGTGACTGGCCCTGTTACAGATGTTGTCCAAAAATCATGCAGATCGGTACACAGTATCTCTGTAGGCATTAAACGAAACGGGTATTTCTTACATTGACGCTCCTACATATTATCATGTAAGCACCAGTTAAAGTTACTTTCCATCCCTCATATACTGTGTGCACAGTGCACACCCCATAACCCACACACTGCACATCATTTCAGAGCTCATATCTTTGAACGGGTAAGGGCTAGTTGATGATTGATTTAGCGGAAACAGTCCATTTCATGAAGCAATTTTGATGTGTGTGTGTGTGTGTGTGTGTGTGTGTGTGTGTGTGTGTGTGTGTGTGTGTGTGTGTGTGTGTGTGTGTGTGTGTGTGTGTGTGTGTGTGTGTGTGTGATTTAGGAACTTAATGCTCAAAGTGAGCGTACTCGGGGTGCTGTGCTACCATTGGCTGGGCCGGGTGGCAGTGGAACCTAAGGAGTTCGGTCTGCCGGTAGCATTTCATTTCATTACATTTTTACTGTTTCCCATGAGAGAAGGTGTTCTGTATATAATTGTTTTTGTACTGTGTGTGTGCGTGTGTGCGTGTGTGCGTGCGTGCGTGCGTGCGTGCGTGCGTGCGTGCGTGCGTGCGCGCGCATGTGTGTATTGGTCACGTTGTGCTCAGTGCTAAGGAGTTCGGTCTGCCGGTAGCATTTCATTTCATTACATTTTTACTGTTTCCCATGAGAGAAGGTGTTCTGTATATAATTGTGTGTGTGTGTGTGTGTGTGTGTGTGTGTGTGTGTGTGTGTGTGTGTGTGTGTGTGTGTGTGTGTGTGTGTGTGTGTGTGTGTGTGTGTGTGTGTGTGTGTGTGTGTGTGTGTGTGTGTGTGTGTGCGCGCGTGTGCGTGTGCGCGTGCATGTGTGTATTGGTCACGTTGTGCTCAGTGCTGGGAGAGCTTTGTAGGTCAGGAGTTGTACCGCTTTATTCTCATGGACTTCATCTTCACTCTACTGGACACATTCTTTGGAGAGTTCCTCTGGAGGTGAGGCTCTGTCTCAGAATAGCAGTCATAGAAAGAGTTTGTGTTTATACCTATCTGTCTATGTCTCTCTTTTTCTGTACCCTTCTCATGGCCTAATCTGTTACCTTTGGTTTCTTGTCTGCAGAGTATTCTCTGAGCACGTACTGAAGAGGAAGAGGAGACCTGTGTTTGATATTGCCAGGCATGTGCTTGAACTCATCTATGGACAGACCTTGACATGGTAAGAATAGAATAGAAACCTCGAGAACCATTCTGCCAATTGACTTGCTAAGGACCCAAGGGGCTGCAGTGTAGAGTGTGAAGTTGGTCGGATGAGCTTTCCTCTTCCTCCAGAATCGATGAGCGACAATGTTGTAATCAACGTTGCTGTCGGACATAGCTTGAAGCATGACATCATGTGGTTACCAGTAGGGGTCAGCCATCCTAAATATGGAGATCACAAAGCTCCAGACTGTTTTATGAACAAACAAATAAACAAAAAATCAGTAATAATTGTTTTGTTAAGCTAATTCATTATTATTCAGGTAATTTCAGTAGCTTTGTCTCACTTTCATTTTCAAAAAGGATGACATGGCCTGTTATTGCAAATCGGGACAAAATTTAAAATAATTATTCTCTGTTTTTTTTTTCTTCAGGTTGGGGGTTCTGTTCTCACCTCTGCTGCCTGCTGCACAGATTCTGAAACTTCTGCTACTCTTCTATGTCAAGGAGGTACCTTGCTCAGATCCATCACACCAGTAAAAAACAAAATGTCTTATTGTGTAAAGCTGTACCTGAAGATGTAATAACTGCTAACCGTCGCGTGTCCATTCAGGGCAGTCTGATGTTGAACTGCCAGGCTCCCAGGAAGCCCTACAGAGCAAGCCAGATGACCACCATCTTCATTACGCTACTGTGTTTCCCCTCCTTCCTGGGTTCAACTGTATGCGTCACATACACTATGTGGAGGTACACACACACACTTTGACATACATGTTCATGTAAATTCTTGTGCTGTTTGAATGGCAGTTTGCACAACCTAACCTAGGCAGTGAGCGCACAGAGACGCGTTGCTTGTAACAGGCGCAGGCGCGTAACACAGCCACTGCCAGGTAAATAATTCATTAATTGAGTAGCTTCTGTCTGTGTTTTTACCTTATTTTGAGGCTCCATGAATGCACCACCGCCTAAATGTAATCACATTACTTCTGGGAACGGCCGACAATTTGTCTTTTCTTTCACACGGTAAAGAAAAATTATAACCATGGCCATCCGTGCTTTTGTAGAGAAGTACTTGTTTTGACCAAGAACACGATCTGGAGAAAGATTCCTTGATACATCCATATCTCGGCAGATCCTATTTCCTCATGATGTCATCTCCCGAAGGATTATGGGAATTTAAGTTTTTACATCAGTGCCGGGACCCGCAGACCGCAGGCTACGGTTAACAATACGAAACATTATAACCCGACTTAAGTCGAGTTAGGCAGTACTAGGGATGTCAAAAATGGACCTTTATCAAAATCGATTATTCTATAGCAATAATCGATTATTAATCGAAAATCGATTATTAATTATTATGAATTTTTAATAAAAAGAAGAAAAAAAAAAGAAAAACGTTTTTCTTTCTTCTGTTTTTCGTTTTTTTTTATACTGGATTTCAATGCACATTTACATATTGGCTCTTCAGGTAATTGGTAGCCTAACTACTACTCTTCATCTTTCTTTTTAGTGTGTCAGTGTAATCTCTCAAGAACAGATTCTGTGATGCTTACGATACAGAGAATGCCGTTTTCCCTTTTCTTTGATGATGGCTACCAAGTACCAAACAATCAAGCCTGAATCAATCACACCTGTGTCTGAGACAGGGGGGAGGGGAGTGTGTAGCAGTCAGCTGCCACTCTGCTCTGCTCCTTCACTCTACAGTCTACACAGTTTACAGTTGGTGCTGGTGTGAATAATAAATCAATGGCCATTTACTATTATCATTAATACTATTATTAGCCTATATTTTGGTTGAAACTAACTAACTAAGCCAAAAAATATTATAAAAAAAAATATATATATATATTAAAATCGATTATTGATTAATCGATCGATTATTCGAAAATCGATTATTAGGTGACATCCCAGTCAGCGCATGGATTTGATAACTGACTTTAGTCGTATTACGCAGTATGTCTTAAGAAACTGATTTTTAAGCTGCTAGTACTGCTGCTGTACTTGGTGCTACTCTTGGTTAACAAAGCATTGTGAGGAGTATTGAGACCCTGCTCCAAGTTGAAAGTATCAACTTTTATCCTTGTTTGAAACTGCACATCTCAAAGCACATTGCAAATGCCATGCGTGGCATGCTTTGCAAACATTAGTCAGAATAAAAACACCTGTACAGCATTGCTTTTTCATCTTTTTATTGTTATTTCATTGTGTTTTTGGAGCTGTGTGAAGCACAGGCTCCCTATACGTGGCCGTGTGGGTCTGTCTGTCTGTCTGTGTGTGTGTGTGTATGTAGCCTGAACTTTCTAAACTTCGGCACGCCACTAGTCCCACAGTTTTGCCACCACACACTCGCGCCATATGTCAAATCGACCGGCTTACTCGGGAATCGTGGGCTATTACTTTTCTAAGAGAAAGGTTCTATAGTTTAATTGATATTAATTTATTAGTGAATTAATTTTCCCCATTGACTTATAATGGGAATTGCAAAAACTCACATTCAATTATTTGTCTCTCGCAAACCATAGGGGCTAGAGTTTCAAGACTTGGAGAGGAGGTTCATAATGATTTCAAGGATTAAATAAAAAATAATTGTGTCATTTGGCCGCATGGTGGCGCCATAACACCCCACTTTACGTTTTGACCTGTAACTCTTGAACCGTAGGTCGGAAAATTAAAAATATTTTTTCCCTGGATTCCTTGGGTCATGACGCATCTCCCCATATAGGCCACGCCCATTTGCGCCATGATAGATTTTCCGCCATCTTGAATTTTCTCCAAAACACACTTTTTGCTCCTTTTCCTACATATTTTCTTCAAATGTCACAAAAATCGGTACACATGATCCACACACACACACACACACACACACACACACACACACACACACACACACACACACAGCTCCACTTCACACGGGTGTGATTTTTATATTTTATATTGTTTTATTATACTTGTCTCTTATACTTTATTTGATGTTTTATTGTATTTTCCTGATCATGATTCAACTTCAATATAAGTTTGTCACATCACAAGTTTCCAGGTGTAAACGACAGGGTTATTTTTGGTGCAAGGTACCCACAAACTGCGGTTATATTTTTAATGATAATAAAGTAAAAATATCAGAACAGATGAATTAGATAGATGTAGTAGACATCTTGTGCAAATAAAAAAACGAATCGCTCCAAATATTGAACTACTGTACACTGGACCAGTTATAGATACAGTTTCCCGTCTTCTCACCATTCCATGCCCCCACTCCCAGTCTCCACCCCTCCCAGTCCTGCGGTCCGTTCCGTGGTTTGAAGACCATGTTTGAATCAGGGAAGAAGTTGGTGGAACAGCTGGAGAAGGACAACCCCCGCCTGTACTGGCTGCCTCAGGCTCACTCCTACCTGGTGGAGAACCCCATGTTCCTGTTCCTGGTTGCAGGCATCTTCCTGTGAGCATGCGCAAGCACACACGCACGCACGCGCGCACGCACACACACACACACACACACACACACACACACACACACACACACACACACACACACACACACTTGTACTTGTGGGTTTTGCAAACTGTTGGGGACATTGCATTGTCTCACATTCATTCCACATTTCCATATCCTTATTATTATGGAACTGCAGTAATATCTAACTGGGGACACTAGTGACTCACACACACTGAATCAATTCATGTATGTGTGTCTACGTGTGTGTGTGTGTGTGTGTGTGTGTGTGTGTGTGTATGTGCATCCATCAGGATCGTCATCTACTTCCACAGTCAGGTGTTGGATGGACACAGGAAGATTATCACTTTACTACAGGAACAGATCGAGAATGTAAGAAACACACACACACACACACACACACACACACACACACACACACACACACACACACACACACACACACACACTCTCTCTGCTGTATTTCTTTCTCTCCATCTCTCCCACATAACAGCTGGGATTTAATATTTTCTCAGAGGTTTAACTTTCTTACATCCCAGGAATAATTTACTTGACATAGGGCAAATGTATTACTCTAATATACTCTTTGAAATTCTTTAGCTAGAAGAGAATACACATGTATTAGATTGTATAGCGTTTCTGTCTTACAAAAACTAGCTAACTCAATTATTATTATTTATTTTTTCATAAATCAGTGCTATTACCGTTTACCGTCTTACTGCCAGATTTATTATTTATTTATTGGGGCTGGTGCCAGCAAAAAGCAGTTTACCTTTGCGACGTTATAGAAAAAGATCTATTCATTTTTTATTTATTTATTTATTACGTGTACTTTAGCCTGGCTGGCGGCAGAGGGCAGCCTTATGCAAAGAATGGAATGGAATTGGCCCGCTCCGCATGAATTTCTCTCCAGGGTTCAATGAAGGTCTATCTATTAAAAAAAGTTTAAAGCTGGTGAAGCAATACAAATCAAAGTAATCTCTTTTATGCCCATAAGAGTGAAAAATACCACATACCAAAATATGAATTTACCAAATGTCTGTCTGCATGCTGACATCACTGATACTAAACGGTTGTTGCCACCATGGTAACAGCCTGCATGCTGAAACAATGCCCAAATTTGGAGATGAACGACATCACTGACTGACATCAGTCAGCCCACATTTGGAGATGACTGACATCACTGATACTAAACAGTGCCCAATTCTGACATACCCTCATGCTGAAATAGTGACCAAATTTGGAGATGCTGACATCACTGATGTCTTGAATCCTGCTATCCTACGAGCCGATACTTTAATATCCTGGTGCTCACAGGTGTCTCAACCGCTGTCTCTCCTCTCCTTCCCTCCCTCCATCTGTCCCAATTGCCTCTCTTCCTCTCTCTACATGTGCAGGAGGGAGATGACAAGAAGTTTCTGATCACCCGCCTCCAGGAAATCCATGAGCGAAAACGAATCTCTTCTCCTCGCAGACTCACCAGCCAGGTCAGTCCTTAACAACACTTCACAGCCAAACGTTCTGTGTGAGGGGTGCCCGCTGGCTAGCGGTCCAGACGCATACCACATAGGCTCTGATGCCTGACAGCGTTTCGCGAGTTTGAGTCCCGTTCCCAACGACCTTTGTTGCCTGTCACTCCCCATCTCTCCCCATTTCCTGTCGGTCTACTGTCCTATCAATAAAGGCATAAAAGCCCCAAAACAAAACAAAAAATAAATAAAACGCTGTCTGAGCTCACTGTGACTACACAGAAAAGGACTCGCCTCAGTGAATGAGGGATGAGAATAGTAGCAGTTGTAGCAGATAATTATTTTAATGCCATGTTGAAATTTGGTAGAACCTTGGGTTATACTGTAGCCAACCGGGTGTGACTCAAGTCCAAATATTGTAAAACCTCTATATCTGTTGCTTCTGTGCTCTGTGAGTGAGAAAACAAAAGTAGTGACTACATACCTTTTCATCGTGTGGAGAAACAAGTTCTCAAAATCACCAACCAACTAATCGCTATACCTGTTACTGAGCGCATCGCTACTTTAAACCACTTAGTCAGATGCACTCGACCTTGCTCTTTGTCTTGCACAGTAAGTGTGTGTTGCTTCATGGTGCGTGTTTGTAGGAGTTAGACCAGTGGTTCTCAAAGTGGATTTCAGGGACTCTGTGGGTACCTTTAGGGGGGTTTAAATGGACCCATACAAGTCTGTAATTCTGACTGTGTACAAATGGAACCAAATGAACCCGTTGGGGTTCATTTGGTTCCATTTGTACACTGTCAGAGTTAATGGGAAACCTTGAAATTTGAAAGTTTGAGAACCACTGAGTTAGACCTTGTTGAAGGCAACAACATCCATGGACTGAACATAATCCACAAACGCCGTGATCTGTTCCTCCAACATGTCTGTTCCCACCTTGTCATCCTCCACCACACAGCCAATCTGCAGCTTCTTGATGCCGTAACCAATGGGAACAAGCCTGGATTGTCCCCACAGTAATCCATCCATTTGGATACTTCTGACACATTCCTCCACTTTGGCCATGTCCGTCTCATCATCCCATGGCTTCACATCCAACAGGATGGTCGACTTGGCAATGAGAGCTGGTCTTTTAGCCTTCTTAGCATCGTAGGCTGCTTGACGCTCCTCCTTCAATCTGTCTGCTTCTGCACTCTCCTCTTCTTCAGAGTCGAACAGATCAAAGTCCTCCTCTACATCCTTTGGGGTGGAGGCAGGGGCGGGGCCTGTGCTGTGGGCCACGCCCACTGGACCGTACTCACACAGGGGTTTCGTTACTCCGGGTAGACCGCTTCTGTCTTCCTGGTAGGACAGGATGTTGTTGTACCAACGCAGAGCATGGACCAGGTCAGCAGGTGGAGGAGACGAGATCTCATCGAACACGGTGATGTCTGCCTGAGAGGGAACGTAACCTTCGATGTAGCTCTTATCTGCCAGGAAGTCGTTGAGAACCTTCAGGCCGCTGGAAGATTTCAAGTCACCGAATCCCATGGTTTTAACGAGGTTTAAACTAATGTGCTTGCTTGCTGCCCAGGTGGTATTCTGCGACGTCGCTTTATATCTCTATTCTTGTGGGATGCCTATGTCATCTCGCTGATGTCACAACAACCCAATCCATCGTATGTTGGAGCTTCCACTGTGTGTGTGTGTGTGTGTGTGTGTGTGTGTGTGTGTGTGTGTGTGTGTGTGTGTGTGTGTGTGTGTGTGTGTGTGTGTGTGTGTGTGTGTGTGTGTGTGTGTGTGTGTGTGTGTGTGTGTGTGTGAGAGACATACGTATGTGGCTGCACTCTTCTTAACTCAAAAGTTTAAATATAATTTGACAAACAGCTGGAGTTTGAACAATAAATCAATCAATCTATCTTGTGTGTGTATGTACACACTATTGTGTGTGTGTGTGTGTGTGTGTGTGTGTGTGTGTGTGTGTGTGTGTGTGTGTGTGTGTGTGTGTGTGTGTGTGTGTGTGTGTGTGTGTGTGTGTGTGTGTGTGTGTGTGTGTGTGTGTGTGTGTGTGTGTGTGTGTGTGCGTGCGTGCGTGCGTGCGTGCGTGCGAGAATCGAATTTGGAATGGAATCACTACTGCTGGTTCCTCGATCATGGAATACAGAAGCAACAGATAAACTTTTTGATTGATAATATTTGTACTTGGGCATTCTGTAGCTATACCATCCAATATTCATAAGTCCAAAATCATTGTGATGTATTTTTTTCCTGCTGTGATTTAGATCATGAAAATAAAGTAAATACACATGAAAAACATTCTGAGTTTGTGCTTATGTATGTTGAAGGGACGTGGTCTCTTCCTGGATGATGGCGCCTCCCATAATTGATTAGATTGTATACTGAGTGGTCTAATCGTTGCCTATCTTTCCACTATCTATGCCTATCAAATAACTTCACAAACATGTCATATCTGCATTTCCCTAGGACTCTGCCTATTAAACTGCCAGCTACACTGAAGAACCTTCTCACCTGTCTTTGCACTAAGATCCCATGGATAGAATTGGAAAGACATCAATGGTAAAACTGGAAAGTGGGAATGTGTCACTGGTTACAGTATGTAAGTTATGCAAAAGAATTTGATCACACTCTGTGGATGGCATTTGAAGATGCTTAATTGACATCTAACAAAACCTGTTCAGCCTCGGTTGACAGTGCTGAGGGTGGGAGACACAACAACACAAACAAAAAAACACATTCTGCCTCGAGATAAATTCAACATTGTTAATTCCCTCGTCGTCTAGTGCAATAGTCCCGTTATTTTGTGTGTGAGTGGTCCATGTCTACTGACAGACCTGTGCTCATCCACCATTTCCTACATACATATTAGGATAGAACCACTAATATGATTCTTTCTCACACTTTCTTACAAACGTCATTAGTGATTTCTAACAAATGTTGGGACAAATGTAGTCTTTAACTTGAATCTAATTTGTCATAGTTCCCTCTGTTGAATTTGCACAATGAGTAGCATTGTTCTACATTACGTTCTTGTTCTGAATTTGAAGATGCTAGTTTCCCACACAGAATTTCATATGCACAATAGATTGATATATAGGAAGAAAATGTTATGTTATTAACTTAAATGTTTTTAAACTAAACATTCAGTCATCATTTTTATTTCATCTTGGCACTTTTCCTACCAACTGTGAACAAATATACTGTAGGTAGCATTCTGTTTTAGATTTTTTTGTATGATGTATACAGTATCTTCTTTTTTTAAATCAGTTACTTGGGTGTGTTTAACAGGGTATACGTTTTATACTTTTTATATGTTGTGTAAGCATATTTTACTTTGCAATGGCCTTCCATTGTGTTAACCTGTCAAAAAGCATTGGTCTTTTTTAACATTTGTCCTGGGAAAGTTGACTGGGCATTGAGGCTCTTTATACAGCAGCACTGTGTCTCACACACTTAATCACATCCTCGAGTTTACACTAGTGTACTGGGTGAAATTCTGTCATATGCAGAATGCAAATTCAAACAATAACATGCATAGAATTACAAGGATGTTTAAATGTTATTACACCCCTGTGCATAAATAATGTTTTGGGGAGCTTTAAGTTTTTTTGATGGCTTTGAAATATGTTGTTGCAGAGGGTTAATACCTAGCAGGTTAAATACCCAGGTTAATACACTGGAATAAGGCCATCTTAAGTAAAAAAGAAAAAATACAAAAAACGCTTTGTAATTGTATTTTAATTTTTCTTTTTTTAAATGAACACGTTGTACATTGTATGTTTTCATGTACATTTATAATTAAATTGTTTTATAATTTTATTGTGCTTTTGTATTGAATCTTAGTAGGGCTGTTGTCTTTACAAATGTGGGAGAAAATACCAAGACTCTCAAAGGAATAAAAACACAACATGGGCAACAGACAGTATGCAGAGAATACAAGTGTTATTATTTTTTGTCACAATGACATGTAATTATGATAAACATGCATTTAAAAGCAAACAGAAATAAAACATACATACAGTATACACACAGTATTTACATAACAATGTACACATTAACATGGTAAAACATTGTTAATTTGTCAAAAATAAAAATACAATAACCTTTAGAAATAGTTTGATGTTCAAAATGAAATGTCATCATTTGTACCCAGTCCCTACCTGACTAGCCTCGGGAACCCAGGCTTTTATTTTGGCGATACTACCTGACTAACTCAGTAAACATTATGCATTAATTTCACACACACCCCCAAAGGCTTCTGTGTGATTATTTGAGATGTCTTGTTAAAGTTATACCATGTAACTTTTTTTATAAAACAAATCTGTTAAATCGCTAAAGTTTTAGAACCCCCACTCCGTTATTTTCAGCTTCAAAAGCCTTCTCTTTATATGTTTTCTATGAATTTCGCGGCAAAATGACGTCATCATACTACCGACCAATCACAGCGAGGGTTATACACTGCCGGCCAATCACAGCGCATCTTGGAGTGGGGTCGCTAGGGCGGCCATATTTGTAGTCTCCCGTGTGTCTCTATACTCGGGTGCATGGTGAAGCATGGGTGAAGGAGTGTATCTCCGGAATGGCTGAACGCACAGGAACCAGGGACCCCTCAAAAGATAGATCTTGGCGAGGTGGAGGCAGACGAGGGGGTGTGAGAACCGAAAAACCGCCGAAAGAAACGGACGCGACCGAGGTTTGCTATAGAGCTACTGACCACAAGTTGAGCAACTTACACAGTATAGCTACCGCTCAGTGAAATGACAATTAGAAAACCCTCACTTGCAAATTCTACTAACATTAAAATGGAGTACAATGTGTAGGGCTTTTTAGGAATTACAACCAAAAACAGAATATGGAGCGTTCAACAGCTTTAGTGAAAAGCTGAATGACTTCTAGGAACAAGAGAGTTCAGATGTAAAATTAGTAAAATTTCATTTTAATAACTATAATGTCCAATTACTACAAAAACAGCATGTTATGTGGAACGTTGAAACAGCACCATACATGTCAATGTGATTTCATTAGTCATAAAAAAGAGCACCATATCTCATTCTCTTTCTCTCACACCAGGAATACTAATAATAATACCAAATCAAATGATCCATTGCCACGGCATTGAGTTTCAAATACATTTTGGCACTTAATGTGGCTCTTACACGTACTTCTGTACTCCAGAAATACATTATGTATGTATTAATGATCCTACTCACTACAAATCCAGTGGTTTCCCATACAAAAGACAGCCTGTTTTACATTATCACCCTGAAAATGTCCTATACACATTTTATATAATATGTCAAATACATCTAATGTACCAATCATTTTGTATTTGTGTAGAGCCTACAACAATTAATCAATATACCGTAGATATACAGTATCTTTGTCTATACCATAAAACCAGGAGATATACAGCTAGATACAGTATACGTTTAAAACCAATCCCATCTGGGTGCCTGCTGGCCTACCGTCCAGGCACATACCACATAGGCTCCAATGCATGACAGCGTCTCGCGGGTTCGGGCGGGCGGAGAAGCACCAGGGCCGGAGATTGCTTAATTCGGCATTGGTTGTCAATGTTTTTGGGCATACCCATTTGCTTCCCGGTGATTCATGCTGTGTTGTTGGTATGCAGTTTGCCTGGTGTTGCCAGCCTCTATCACACACTTCGTTTACAACACCACTACCGCCAGGGGGTGTTGTTGTGTTCGGTCTGGTTTATTAACCAGGCAAGTATGCAGTATCTTCTGGAACTCAACACCTGTCCATTCTGATAAAGTCCAATTCATTTTCTTAATGGCTTTCTTCCTACTTGCTCCTCAGACTTTCCATTATTTCCCCTACCTTGCTGTGATTGCAGATTGTCTCACTAATATATTGGAGGGAGTATGTCCAAACATTGGATATTTTTGAAAAAGTTGTGAAAATGTGTGCAAATCTTTGAATATATGTATTTTCAAAGCGAACGTTTGTAACTCAGATTTTGCTTCTGGGTGGTCCCTGGAACGAAATATTTTGAGATGGGGGTCCGTGGCCAAATAAATATCATTTTGGGGGTCCTTCACATGAAAAGGTTTGAGAACCTCTGACATAGTAGTCTCTCAAGAACAGACTATAACTGAGCTCCAGTTAAGTGAAAAGGACCTTTTATTTGATGATGGCTGGCCAGATTGCTGACATAGAAACATAGGTTTTTCAAAAACTCTTAGAAGGATCCAAAAGACACTTATAGAATCGGGGCAAAATTCAAATTTTCAAGACTTTTCAAAAATAGCAGATCTACAAGCTCACAGCGCGAGTGCCGCGCTGTGAGCTTGTATATCTG